>NC_057804.1:402897690-402940726 GCF_018294505.1 Triticum aestivum | reverse complement strand
CACTGTTCATCCAGAGAGGCAGCATCGATCGGCTTCAGTTAGCAGCAATAGCAAAGGAATCGATCGCTCAGGTTCAGTAACGCGTAGCCTGCAGTGCAACCGCTCGGGTTCAGTTAGAGCCCAATGCCTCGCTCGGGTTCAGTTAGAGCCAACGCCTCGCACACACGCGCATACGTGTACAAGATAAACGCGCATCGCTCGGCCCCCGACCACCCACCGTAAACGGGAACTCCCCGAAATTTTCCTCGCCCTCGATTCTACCATGGTTTTTTCCATCATGGACGGCCCAAAGAATGTCATGCAGCTACGTCTCTGGCCCGCCCAGGACGAAAAGCCCATTTTCTGTCATGATTTTTTGTCATAGAAGTAGGAGCCCACCACATCTATGATGATACCGGGTTTTGTCATAATTATCGTCATAGAAGTGTCATATGTATGACAGAAAAAATTTCGTTTGGCCCAAAATGTCACGGATGTGTCTTTTTTTGTAGTGGTTGTAGCCGGCTATTGCGACCTTTGAACGCGGAGCATCTGCGTGCACCCGGAAGCGGCACGGGCGACACTCTCTCGGCCGGCGCGCCGCTTCTATGCCGGCGCCAGTGAGAGGTCGCGTCCGCTCTAGCCGGGCATGAATGCGGCACTGACCGTTTCGGGCGGGAAGCACGCGCGGGTGATGAAGAGGGTTCCAGGTTGGTCAGGACCGGCCGTGGCAACGGTCCAGATGTCTGCAAACAAGAGATGTTGTACGTTAATATTTCTGCGTATATAATTAACAACATAAATAATGTGCCAGTTGGACAAATATGATTGGAGATGGAGATGGAAATGGAATTTTACGTAAACACGGATATGCATGTCTATGTCTATGTGTGTGTGCGTGACGACTCTCGCGACGTGGAAGCGGGGGCGTGTTTTTGATCGAGTTTTCTTTCTTGGTACGTTAGAAAATCAGTTTGTCTAATTCACATCTAGATCTTATTTAAGGATATCACATCTAAGCTCCCACAAGTATATAATGTAGCAACAAGAAACAAAAAAACTAGGACAAAAAATAGATCACAAACAGAGTGGACATCAACTTAGACATGACATAACTATGTCACATCTAGATGTGTCCTAGACAGACCCTTAAAAAATTGTCCGCCGGTTTTCGTTTCTTTTTTCCGGGAACACGCGTATTCTATTTAAAATCACTACCATGGAGAGATTTTTTTTACTCCATTATAGCCTCTTGTTTGATAGAGTTTCTCGCGTCTTGCTCTCTCACCCTCTCCATATAAAAACAAGATGATAGTGTCCACTCTATATCTCTCCTCACCGGTGGTCACAGATCCGGCCGAATACCGTCCGCTGCGGGAGGTGAGGAGGTGTAGCATTGACATTGTCGGTGTTGGCGACGGAGGAAGCCGATGCGCACCGTCCTCTCGAAGCTGGCGCTAGCGCGGACGAAGATCCTTCGCGCCCTTGTTCGCTGCCGTCGTGTGGGCAGATCCCGCCTGCCCGCCTAAAAAACATCTCGCCCACCTGAGGTATAACTTCTTGTACTGGTCCAGCTCCCCAGGTCGCTGCGTGCGAGTTTTCTTCTATGCGACTACTCCCCAGCTCCCCATGCATAGTAGCTAGGGTTTGTCGGTTGGTCCAACATCACCTACTAGTACTATTATAGAGGAAATGCCACTTGAAAAGTTGTCCTGATTTATGCCTTGGTGGAGGTATACATGTTGTTTCGACAAAAAGTACATGGTAGTTGTGCGGTCATTGTCCATATGGTGGTAGTACTATCACTGGTTAAATGAAGAAATGCTTTTTTCTAGGGTATCCTGGTTTAGTTCCCATCAAGATAATTATGATGCTTCTGTTTGTTGGTGTACTTTTCATTAATTGGTTATTGACAATTGAGATGTCGTTGCTAATCTTATAAAACAAAGTAATAACACTATATCCCTTTTTTATAATTATTGGAAACAGCGATGCGCATCTCCATACCTGGGCATGTCTTCCTTAATTTTAGTGGAACTGCACAAAATTGGATGGCCATTGTTGTTCCGCCTCACTGTCCTCTGCCACGTGGTTCTTCCTTCCTTGATCTTGATTACTGAGAAGAAACAGACCACAGTGAGGATTTGTCGAACTTCATAGGTGCCTCACCCAAACTTGATGCCAAATGGATGATGCATCACCATGATGACCTATCGATGCTCATGGTTGCGCCTCATGGTTGTGTGGCTGGTGAAGCTGATCGATTTTCAATGAAAAAAAAGTTGTCTTCCATCAGTGCTCTTGGCTTGTTACGCACAAAGATGATATCCTTCAGCAGTTCACCTTGGTTGCGTTGGAGACGCAGTCGTATTTCACGTTGGTGCAATTTTATCACACAATTGGCTATGAACCAAATGTTTCCTCGAAGAAGGATCAACGTTGGTACTAAGAGCATAAGTTTTGTATTGATTTCTAAGCCTTCTCACAACTTTGTCTCCAACTCCCCTATAATTTTATTTGTCCAGCTATTAACTTTGATTTAAAAAATGGTGTGGACTAAAAACCCGGATGGACGTAGTAGCCCTCCATTTTTATTTACTCCGCATATTAGATTGGACTGAAGTCAAACTTTGTAATACTCTCAAACCTTTCCAATAATTGAAATTAGAATTCTTTATTTGTACACAGTCTCACACGTTTCCAATAATTTGGCGCATGTGTGGTTGTTCACTTAAGGGAGGGTAGTGTACCACACGTGAAGGACAGGAAGTGTGACCAGGACGCGTGGGCGTGGATCGTTAGTTCATCGGAAGTAGTAGTAGTTTTCTTCACTGTACATTAAATAAATAGTTTCATTTCGTACTTACACAATTTAAAACAATTGTTATGGAGAGAATAAGAAATTCACTCCACTATATATTAGTCGTGTATAGGAGAGTACTATATGGATGCAGCTTCATTGACTTAGTGCACCTGCCTTTGGGTTTATGATAGGTGGGCCCAAAATGTGGCTGGCTCACCTATCATACAGCCAAAAGCAGGTGCAGTGAAGGCACCGGAGCTCAGTCCGTACTACAATAGTATATATATAAGCTGGAGCCTCAGCGCTTGTTCGCTAGGGTTTGCACTCTCCACACTCTCGCCGCACTACATATATGTATACACGCTGGAGGCTCAGCGTTCATTTGCTAGGGTTTGCTATATTCACAGTCTCTCACCCTCTCTTCACCAGATCTAAACAAGACTGCGTTGGCCTCTTGTCTCTCTCTCCCACCTCACAGCTGGTGAAGGAGGCGTCCGTATCCCTTCGCACCGAGAAGGGGAGGAGGTGTAGCGTTCACTCTATCGCCTTCGGCGAGGGAGGCAATCCACTGCCGGCTGCGCTGTTCTCTTTCACCCAGCACCTGTGCGGGAGGGCCACCGACCCCTTCTTCCTCGCTGCCGTACATAGTGTGGGCAGATCCGGCCTCCTGCCGCACGCCTTGCGACATCCCGACGACCCTAAGGTATAAGTTTATTTGAAACCGTCGTTGCTCTAGCTGCATGTGGATCTTTTTCGATCTGTAGTCGAATCTAGGACTTGGTTCAAAGAGGAAAGAAGGGTGCGGTGAGCTGGAGCAAGAATCTAGGACATGGTTCAATGAGGAAATGAGGGGCGGAAAGTAGTATAGACTGCCTATCCAGCCGCTTTGTTGGTCGAAAAGGAAAAAAGGGGGTAACCCAGTACACACATCTGTAAGGAACCGATCTCTTTGTTGAAAAGGGAAAGAAACTGGGGGGTCGGGTAGTTTCTGCAGGACTAGATTTGCTGCCCTCACATAGGAAAAAGGTTCAAAGAGAACAAATTTGGGACCAACGCATATATGCTGCTTGACTACATACTCTGCATCACCCATTTATACGTGTGGACGCACATGGTGCTGGCATGTCTCATACAGCTATTTTGTTGTTGTTAATCTAAGAATGCCGCCGAAAAATTGAAGCAATGTAACTGTCAAAAGTAAATTACATTTTTAACGAATGATGTTTCAAGAGAATGTCTCTGTTAATATGAATCAATGCAAGCGTTTTAGAAATGCTACTATCCTACTTTGTTTTCCATCCAAGATAAGTTAGATGCTTCTTTCTGTCACCGTTTGTTTCATCCTCCTTTATCGGCAAGTAATTGTTTCCTTTTTTGCCCCTGTTAAAACAGGGGTGTCGATTCAACTTGTTGCTATTGCGACATTTTGCTTCGCTACTCGAAACACTTATGTTTTAAGAGTGTTTTGTGCAGTTCAACTTGAATGTCACACCGGTGACTTTGCTTAATTTTGTTGGAACTGCACAAAAGGAGATCGAGATTTGTTTCTAGTCTTTGTGGCGAGTTGTTTCAAATATTGGTCTCATCCACATGATGTACGGTGTGCTTTGAGATGTTGTGCTACTTGTTTTGGTACTGTTTTAAATAAATGTTGAGTTGAAGCTATTGTATTGCTGTCTTTTCCCATTAAGTAGTGAACAAAAATGGGACCAACCCAGACATGATGCTTGTTGCTTTGTTACAACAAATTCAGCATCACCCCCTTTATAAGCCAGTAATTGATGTCACTCTCAGAATTAACTACTGAATCTTATTTCAAAACTGCAACACTTCTTAGGGATTGGCGGGATTACCATTTTTGTGGCTGCATGTTTCATCCTCCTTTATTAGCTAGTAATTGATTCCTTTTTGCCTCTGTTTAAACAGGGATATCTATTCAACTTGTTGCTATTGCGACATTTTGCTTCGCTATGCGAAACACTTTGCTTGATTTCAGTGCAACTGCACAAAACGAGATTGGATTGCCTATTCGTGTTGGCAGATTCGTATTTTATCATGGTGGTCTCGTGAAAGGTCAGTACAGGCCTTCATCCACATGATTGTGCAGTGTGCTTTGAGATGTTGTGCTACTTGTATTGGTACTATTTTAAATAAATGTTGAATTGAAGCTATTGTATTGCTGTCTTTTCCCATTAAGTAGTGAACAAAAATGGGACCAACCCAGACATGATGCTTGTTGCTTTGTTACAACAAACTCTGCATCACCCCCTTTATAAGTAGATGGAAGCACATATTGTTGTTGCGCCCACTCTCCCCTGGAATTGTTTATGCTTTTCGTTAATCTAATGCCGCTGGTAAAATTAAGCAATGCTACTCTCGGAATTAATTAACTATTGAATCTTAGTTCAAAACTTCAACACTTGTTAGGAATGGTACTATCCTGCTTTGTAGTTCTTTCTACATGTTTAACCAAGGTATTGTTAAGATAATGTCTCTGTTAAAATGAATCAGTTGCATTGTTTTAGGAATGGTACTTTTCTGCTTTGTCGTTCTTTATACATGTTGAAACAAGGCATTGTTAAGATAATGTCTCAGTCAATATGAATGAATCATATTGATGGAGAATTGCTACTCTCCTGCTTTGTTTTCCATTAAGATAAAGTAGATCAGTAGATGCTTTTCTTCCGGGAGTACAAGTCATCAATCGTTATTTCTCAGTAATTGTTTCCCTTATACCTATTATTGCTTACAGGGATATCAAAATTAAAGCTCGATTTTATTCCGACTTCGATTTTAGTTGAACTGCACAAAAGGAGCCAATGTGTCCAAGGCAAACTGCTGCATTAGTGGGTCCAGTTGGTCTTTCCACTTTGCAGAAAGAAGTAGTCACTGTTTGCGCTACATTACAGAAGGAATGACCGAGAAGCTTTACAGAGTATTATTAGATGCTGGTGACATGACTAGTCTGCACAGAGCATTGGCAATTTAACAACACGTGGAGTGCCCTGGGAAAAAAGTGCCCAAACAGGTACAAGAAGCTATGACAGGACTCCATGATAATAGGCATTACATATTTTGAATGGGAAAAGCTTGTCAAAGTTTAATCATTGATGTTAGCAAGAAGACGTTAGTTTAATATATTGGAATTGGAAAACCTTGTCAAAATTTGCTCATTGATGTTAGCCAGAAGACATGCGTTTGATATTTTTGAGTGGGACGCCCTTGCTATGAGCAGCGTCGAGTGTTTTTTCCTATTCATGTGTTCAGTTAGAAGTAAATAGTTACCCTGCTGAGATATTCCTGTGTTAAGAGTTTGTTATGAATATTGTCTATCTAATGCCAGGCCTTGTGTTTGATTGCAAAGTTGAGATTGGAATGTTGTGGCATGCAGCATCACGAGCTATTCACCATGCCTCCTGAAAATAAAGCTTCGTATTGTTTTGCATGTCGATCTAATGCTAGTGATTTGCTTGTTAAGAAGATCATCCTCTTCTGGTGTTTCCGTGCTTAAGAACTTCATCGTCTGATGTTTCATTCATAGCCTATACGACAAGTCGGGTAGGTTAGATGTGAAACCATATGATCTTCCGACCAACTCATGATATTAGCCCGTGATTGGATCATCATTTTCCAACCAAAACCGCTTGTAAAACTGATGCTTGTAAATAAAAGCAGATGGTCTCGGGCGAAGCGCTTGGTTAGTCGATTTCGACTAGTAAAATATCGGAAGTACTTCACACACGATAAAAACGCCAAATGACACTCGGACGATTGCTAATCTAGTCGTTAGCTGCCATTTCAGCCTTGCCCATGGATGGCATGATACGCACGTCGTGCATGTATCATCTGGTAATGTCGTCCATATAGCAGTGCTCGTAAAATATACACTGGTCTCTCAAATTACACACGTAACCCGCCGGTTTTACTTACAGACCTCGGGCCCTCGGTTTCATTACGCCTGTATTTTACGCGTTGTTTCCGATGACGAGTAAATTACACTTGTATGCTAATACAGGTTTGAAATAAACTAGAGCTCCCAAGCGCAGCCTTACCGTTTCATGCCGTCTCAAATTCTGGAAGGTGCTCATAGGTGTCCGATGATCCTGGCTTCCTGAATGAGTAGCGGGCATTGTATCAGACCATCCGTAGGGCCCGCGAGGCCCTCTCCGTCGTCCTTCGAGTTGTTGCGCTCGCCGTGGCACTGAGCATTGTTAACATCGTCAACGAACATGAGGATTCAGGAGATGACTTTATTTTGACTGGATGACACTAGGGACCCACTAGGGCCATAGCCGTACGTACGCAAGTGTCTCCTTATTATGTATAGCTATATATTTTTTGCTTTCTCCTGGTTTCCTATTCATCCACTCCCATGGCTATATTTCCACGATCTGGCCCCCAACTCCTTCCTCAATATCTCGGCACTCATTATCATGTGTGAGGCCTTCCTCCGTGTCCTACCCCACTTCAGATTGTGGTTAAAGATCTTCAATGTTAAGCCGAAGGTGGTGGGTGCTCAACACGCAGAGTGCTGAGGCGCCATGGTGAGCAAGATGCCCAACATCTCATGGCCCAAGGATACCTTCATGCAGACAGTCAAAGGGTGGCAACAACAGTGGTTCTACATCACAGAGCCTCGCGACGCCACTTGGGCCGCGGCTCCCGAATTCCAGTCTGGAGCTCCGATGCGGGTCACCTCCTAGCTAGAGAAGGGCCTGGACTGGTCTTCGTCAGATGAGCTGTCAGCGCTTCAGACGCGCATCAAGAGCATGGTAGACAAGAACATCAAGCTTGTCAATGTGATCTAGGTGATGCTTTTTCGCCGGATCCTTCCGTGCCAAAGCCGGACTTTCCATTTGTGGGAGTTTGATTCGGCCGAGCACCAGACCCTGTAATAGTTCTTCGGCACTACACACGAAGACATCTGGAAGGTGCTTTTCTAGGCCAATGAGACGTGGCCGAAGACGACCGAGGATCATGGATACAACCTGACCCATCCTGCCAATCCGGTAAGTTTTTTGTATTTCAAGGTGTATCCTTTACTTGTATACTCAAGGAAGATGTCTAAGCTTCCCTATTTGTTTTTTCAGGGTTGGACAAAGAAGGCGGAGTGGATTCAGTGTCCGGCTCCGCTGCCCGAAAACCCAGCAATCCCACTTCTGACGAAGATGCTGGTTTCGGCGCCCTACCAAGCGCTGGAGAAGAAGGCCAAGAAGAAGGCCAAGGAGACAAGGAGTGGCCTCCGCCTTATGGGCACTTCGTACGTGACATCCGAAGACGCCGAGACCCACTCCTCCCCTACATATTTTGAATGACGAGGAGGAGGAGGGAAGCAACTCTTTTTACCGCCGTCGCCCATCTCTTCCTCCTCCGCTCACTTCTTCTCCCTTGCTTCACTACTAGAAATGGCACCCATGACGTCGGTGAAGATGTTCTCGACCGCAGAGAAGGGGAAGGCTCGCTAGGAGGGGCCCACTACCTCTTGAGCACTGTGTTGGTTTTCCCTTGAAGAGGAAAGGGTGATGCAGCAAAGTAGCATAAGTATTTCCCTCAGTTATTGAGAACCAAGGTATCAATCCAGTAGGAGGCTCCTCAAAAGTCACACACACCTACACAAACAAACAAGAACCTCGCAACCAACGCGATAAAGGGGTTGTCAATCCCTTCACGGTAACTTGCGAAAGTGAGATATGATAGAGATAATAAGATAAGATAAATATCTTTGGTATTTTTATGATATAGATTGGAAAGTAAAAGATGCAAATAAAAGTAGATGGGAAACTTATATGACAAAAGATAGACCCGGGGGCCATAGGTTTCACTAGTGGCTTCTCTCAAGATAGCATAAGTATTATGGTGGGTGAACAAATTACTGTCGAGCAATTGCGCATAGTTATGAGATTATCTAGGCATGATCATGTATATAGGCATCACGTCCGTGACAAATAGACCGACTCCTGTCTGCATCTACTACTACTACTCCACTCATCGACCGACTCCTGCCTGCATCTAGAGTATTAAGTTCATGAAGAACAGAGTAACACATTAAGAAAGATGACATGATGTAGAGGGATAAACTCATGCAATATGATATAAGCCCCATCTTTTTATCCTCGATGGCAACAATACAATACGTGCCTTGCTGCCCCTGCTGTCACTGGGAAAGGACACCGCAAGATTGAACCCAAAGCTAAGCACTTCTCCCGTTGCAAGAAAGATCAATCTAGTAGGCCAAACCAAACTGATAACCAATCACACATAAAAGAATTCAGAGGAGATTCAAATATTTCTCATAGATAAACTTGATCATAAACCCACAATTCATCGGATCTCGACAAACACACCACAAAAAGAGTTACATTGAATAGATCTCCAAGAAGATCGAGGAGAACTTTGTATTGAGATTCAAAGAGAGAGAAGAAGCCATCTAGCTAATAACTATGGACCCGAAGGTCTATGGTAAACGACTCACAACTCATCGGAGAGGCCTTGGAGATGATGTAGAGGCCCTCCATGGTCGATTCCCCCTTCGGTGGAGCACCGGCGAAGGCTCCAAGATGGGATCTCGCGGATACAGAAGGTTGTGGCGGTGGAAATAGTTTTTTGAGGCGCTCCTGGATGTGTTCGGGGTACGTGGATATATATAGGCGAAGGAGGTAGGTCAGGGGAGCCACAAGGGGCCAACAAGGATGGGGGCACGCCTGCCCCCCTATGGCGTGCCAGGCACCCTCGTGGCTGCGTCGGTTACTTCTTGACGTCCACTCCAAGTCTCCTAGATTGCATTTATTCCAAAAAGATCGCTCCCGAAGGTTTCATTCCGTTTGGATTCCGTTTGATATTCCTTTCCTTCGAAACACTGAAATAGGCAAAAAAACAGCAATTCGGGTTGGGCCTCCGGTTAGTAGGTTAGTCCCAAAAATGATATATAAGTATAGAGTAAAGCCCATAAACATCCAAAACGGGTAATATAATAGCATCAAACAATCAAAAATTATAGATACGTTGCAGATGTATCAAGCATCCCCAAGCTTTATTCCTGCTCGTCCTCGAGTAGGTAAGTGATAAAAACAGAACTTTTGATGTGTAATGCTACCTAGCATAATTCTCAATGTAATTTTCTTTGTTGTGGCATGATTGTTCAGATCCAAATGATTCAAGATAAAAGCTTATAAAACATAAAAATAGTAATACTTCAAGCATACTAACAAGTAATCATGTCTTATAAAAATAGCATAGCCAAAGAAAGCTCATCCCTACAAAATCATATAGTTAGGCCATGCTTCATTTTCATCACACAAAATACTCCCATCATGCACAACCTCGGTTTCAGCAAAGCAATTGGTTCATACTTTTTAACGCGCTTCAGCTTTTTCAACTCTTACGCAATACATGAGCGCAAGCCATGGACATAGCACTATATATGTAATATGCTGGTGGTTGTGAAGACAAAAAGGGATAAGATAGCCGCACATCAACTAGGCGTATCAACGGGCTATGGAGATGCCCATTAATAGATATCAATGTGAGTGAGTAGGGATTGCCATGCAACGGATGCACTAGAGCTATAAATATATGAAAGCTCAACAAAAGAAACTAAGTAGGTGTGCATCCAACTTGCTTGCTCACGAAGTCCTAGGGCATTTTGAGGAAGCCCAACATTGGAATATACAAGCCAGGTTCTATAATGAAAAATTCCCATTATTATATGAAAGTGACAACATAGGAGACTCTCTATCAAGAAGATCCTGGTGCTACTTTGAAGCACAAGTGTGGAAAAAAGATAGTAGCATTGTCCCTTCTCTCTTTTCTCTCATTTTATTTTTTTATTTTTTTTTATTTTTTTTCTTTCCTTTTTTATTTTTATTTGGTGGGCTTCTTTAGCCTCTTTTTTTGTATGGGCTTCTTTGGCCTCTTTTATTTTTATAAAGTCCGAAGTCTCATCCCGACTTGTGGGGGAATCATTGTCTTCATCATCCTTTCCTCACTTGGGACAATGCTCTAATAATGGAGATCATCACACTTTTATTGATTTACAACTCAAAAATTACAACTCAATACTTAGAACAAAATATGACTCTACGTGAATGCCTCCAGCGGTGTACCGAGATATGCAATGAACCAAGAGTGACATGTATGAAAAATTATGGAGGTGGCCTTGCCACAAATACGATGTCAACTACATGATCATGCAAAGAGCAATAAGACAATGATGGGGCGTGTCATAATAAACGGAACAGTGGAAAGTTGCATGGCAATATATCTCGGAATGGCTATGGAAATGCCCTAATAGGTAGGTATGGTGGCTTTTTTGAGGAATGTAAATAATGGGTGCATGATACCGGCGAAAGTTGTGCGGTATAATAAAGGCTAGCAATGTGGAAGGGTGAGTGTGTGTATAATCCATGGACTCGCATTAGTCATAAAGAACTCATATACTTATTGCAAAAGTTTAGTTGCCATCAAAGCAAAGTACTACTACGCATGCTCCTAGGGGAAGGGTTGGTAGGAGTTAACCATCACGCGATCCCGACCTCCACTCATAAGGAAGACAATTAAAAGAGCACCCCATGCAACAAATTTGTCACATAACTTTTACCATACGTGCATGCTACGGGACTTGCCAACTTCAACACAAGTATTTCTCAATTTCATAATTACCCAACTAACATGACTCTAACATTACCACCTTTATATCTCAAAACAATTATCAAGCATCAAATTGATCATAGTGTTTAATGCACTTTCTATGATAGTTATTATTATACCCAACTTGGATGCCCATCATTCTAGGACCAATTTTATAACCATATCAAATACCATGCTGTTCTAAAATACTCTCAAAATAATATAAGTGAAGCATGAGAGATCAACAATTTCTACGAAATCTAGCCACCGTCATGCTCTAAAAAGTATAAGTGAAGCACATAGAGCAAAACTATATCTAACTCAAAAGATATAAGTGAAGCACATAGAGTATTCTAATAAATTCCAAATCATGTGTGTCTCTCTCAAAAGGTGTGTACATAAAGGATGATTGTGGTAAACTAAAAAGCAAAGACTCATATCATACAAGACGCTCCAAGCAAAACACATATCATGTGGCGAATAAAAATATAGCTCCAAATAAAGTTACCGATAGACGAAGACGAAAGAGGGGATGCCTTCCGGGGCATCCCCAAGCTTAGGATTTTGGTTGTCCTTGAATATCTTGGGGTTCCATTGGCATCCCCAAGCTTAGTCTCTTGCCACTCCTTATTCCACAGTCCATCAAATCTTTTACTCAAAACTTGAAAACTTCACAACACAAAACTCAACAAGAAATCTCATGAGCTCCGTTAGTGCAAGAAAGAAAAACCACCACATAAGGTACTATAATGAACTCATTCTTTATTTATATTGGTGTTAAACCTACTGTATTCCAACTTCTCTATGGTTCGTACCCCCCGATACTAGCCATAGATGCATCAAAATAAGCAAACAACACACGAAAAACAGAATCTGTCAAAAATAGAACAGTATGTAGAAATATGTAACTTTAGAATACTTCTGGAACTCCAAAAAATCTAAACTAAAGTGGTGGACGTGATTAATTTTTCTATTAATCATCTTCAAAAAGAATCAACTAAATAGCACTCTCCAGTAAAAAATGGCAGCTAATCTCGTGAGCGCTAAAGTTTCTGTTTTTTACAGCAAGATCATAAAGACTTCACCCAAGTCTTCCCAAAGGTTCTACTTGGCACAAACACTAACTAAAACATAAAACCACATATAAACAAAGGATATATGATTTATTTATTACTAAACATAAACAAAAATCAAGAAACAAAAATAAAATTGGGTTGCCTCCCAACAAGCCCTATCGTTTAACACCCCTAGCTAGGCATTGATAATTGCGATGGTGCTCATATGAAAGATAGAAATAGAAACATGAAGAGAACATCATGTAACATGTGAAAAACACATCTAAGTCTAACATACTTCCTATGCATAGGCATCTTATAGGCAAACAAATTATCGAGGCAAGCAAAAACTAGCATATGCAAGGAAAAGGAAAGAGATGATAGCAATCTCAACATGAAGAGAGGTAATTTAGTAACATGAAAACTTCTACAACCATATTTTCCTCTCTCATAATAATTACATGTATGATCATAAGAAAATTCAATAAAATAGCTATCACATAAAATATTTTCAACATGATCCACATGCATGCAAAGTTGACACTCTTGCAAAATAGTGGGATTAACATTAACTAAAGTCATGACCTCTCCAAGCCCACTTTTATCAAAAAATTCATAAGATTGATCAAAGTCCAAATATGTGGGATCTAAAGTTGACACTCTTCCAAACCCACTTTCAGTAATGTTGCAAACACTATTATCAATCTCATATTCATCCTGGGGGTTAAATAAATTTTCAAGATCAAAAGAAGAGTCACCCCAATCATGATCATTGCAACAAGTAGTAGACATAGCAAAACTAGCATCCCCAAGCTTAGGGTTTTGCAAATTATTAGCACAATTTACATTAAGAGAATTTATAATAACATCATTTCAATCATGCTTTTCATTGAAGGAACTACCAAGTATGGGTGCAATAGTAACGATCTCGTGTTTAACATAAGGAGCAATAGCAAATTCATCTTCATAAATATTGGCATCATGGCCACAAGAATAGCAAGCATCATGTTCATCAAGGGATATTTCAATCAAATCATCGGAATCATTATCTATAGATTCATGCATATCATTATTTTCTTCTAGAGAAACAGTCATTCTCTCAATAAATTCTTTGACATAGACATTATGAGCATAGTTTTCATAGCAATATTTAAGTATGTCAAAATTTTCAGATTCATAGAGAGTAATATCATACTTTTCAATCAAAGAAGCAACTTCATAAGCACCCTTAAAAGCAACAATTCTTCAGTTTGTCTGATATCATAGTAACTATAAACACCCTTTGCATAAGAAGATAAGATTTCATTATCATTAAACTCACATAGGTAGGGAAGGTGTTTTTAGGGTTCTTAGAGCAACAAGTAAAATCAGAAATTTTACAAAGATTCCAAGCATAACACAACAAACGATTTATTTGATCCCATAAGAATACCCCTTTTGAGACACACGATGATGCACAAAATGAGCATGCTCATCTAAAGATTTCCCATCAACTAGGCTAGTTGGGGTTTCAGCACGAGCGCATAAGGATTGAAGATGATCCAAGTAGAACACTTTAAGTGGATCCATATCAATAGATTTAGCAAGCAAAGATGCAAGCACATAGAAGGCACATGGAGACACAGGCAAACATAAGATCAAACGGAAGAAGGGCGAAGAAAACGGCAAGAGTGAAGTGGGGGAGAGGAAAACGAGAGGCAAATGGCAAATAATGTAATGCGAGGGAGATGAGTTTGTGATGGGTACTTGGTATTGACTTGAGCGAAGACCTCCCAGGCAACGGCGCCAGAAATCCTTCTTGCTACCTCTTGAGCACTGCGTTGGTTTTCCCTTGAAGAGGAAAGGGTGATGCAGCAAAGTAGCATAAGTATTTCCTCAGTTTTTGAGAACCAAGGTATCAATCCAGTAGGAAGCTCCTCAAAAGTCCCACACACCTACACAAACAAACAAGAACCTCGCAATCAACACGATAAAGGGGTTGTCAATCCCTTCACGGTAACTTGCAAAAGTGAGATCTAATAGAGATAATAAGATAAGATCAATATTTTTGGTATTTTTATGATATAAATTGGAAAGTAAAAGTTCCAAATAAAAGTAGATGGGAAACTTATATGATAAAAGATAGACCGGGGCCATAGGTTTCACTAGTGGCTTTTCTCAAGATAGCATAAGTATTACGGTGGGTGAAAAAATTATTGTCGAGCAATTGTTAGAAAAGCGCATAGTTATGAGATTATCTAGGCATGATCATGTATATAGGCATCACGTCTGTGACAAGTAGACCGACTCCTGCCTGCATCTACTACTATTACTCCACACATCGACCGACTCCTGCGTGCATCTAGAGTATTAAGTTCATGAAGAACAGAGTAACGCATTAAGAAAGATGACATCATGTAGAGGAATAAACTCATGCAATATGATATAAACCCCATCTTTTTATCCTCGATGGAAACAATACAATACGTGCCTTGCTGCCCCTGCTATCACTGGGAAAGGACACCGCAAGATTGAACCGAAAGCTAAGCACTTCTCCTATTGCAAGAAAGATCAATATAGTAGGCCAAGCCAAACTAATAATTTGAAGAGACTTGCAAAGATAACCAATCACACATAAAAGAATTTAGAGGAGATTCAAATATTTCTCATAGATAAACTTGATCATAAACCCATAATTCATCGGATCCCGACAAACACACCGCAAAAAGAGTTACATCGAATAGATATCGAAGAACATCGAGGAGAACTTTGTATTGAGATTCAAAGAGAGAGAAGAAGCCATCTAGCTAATAACTATGGACCCGAAGGTCTGTGGTAAACTACTCACAACTCATCGGAGAGGCCTTGGAGATGATGTAGAGGCCCTCCGTGGTCGATTCCCCCTTCGGTGGAGCGCCGACGAAGGCTCCAAGATGGGATCTCGCGGATACAGAAGGTTGCGGCAGTGGAAATAGTTTTTCATGGTGCTCCTGGATGTTTTCGTGTTACATGGATATACATAGGTGAAGGAGGTAGGTCAGGGGAGCCATGAGGGGCCCACGAGGGTGGGGGGCGCGCCGGGCACCCTCGTGGCCGCCTCGGTTACTTCTTGACGTCCACTCCAAGTCTCCTGGATTGCGTTTGTTCCAAAAAGATCGCTCCCGAATGTTTCATTCCGTTTGGACTCCGTTTGATATTCCTTTCCTTAGAAACACTGAAATAGGAAAAAACAGCAATTCAGGCTGGGCCTCCGGTTAGTAGGTTAGTCCCAAAAATGATATAAAAGTATAGAGTAAATCCCAAAAACATCCAAAGAGGGTAATATAATAGCATGGAACAATAAAAAATTATAGATACGTTGGAGACTTATCAGGGCCCGGCTCGCCGCCGCCCAGAAGGGGGCGCGGTCGCCCATGTAAGCATGTCGCGACCCCCGCCATGGCCCCTTGCAGCCGTGGCAGCGCCTCCTCGCGCGGTGGGAGCCGCCCAGGTCATGGCACTCCCGTCGATGAAGTGAGGCACGCCATGGTTGTGCGGCCTCCCCGGTCGCGCTTCCACTCGGAGGAGGTGCTGCCGGAGTTCGTCGTGTGGTCGGAGAACCCGGCCGGCACCTGGCTTCAGCTTCCGTGCTTCTTTGCCAACGAACTATCGTCCACAGGTCCAGGCGATCTCTGGCTGCAGGAAGGCTTCATGGGTCGCGGTGGGAGTCTCCGTCGCGAGCAACGCAGCCTTGGCCTGCGGCTGGCAGACGTTTTCCCACACGCGCGGCCTGGCAGGCGGTGTAACCTCCACTTCAAGTACGACGGCAATGCGACCCTCTATGTTCGGGCATTCGGGGAAGATGGTCACCGTGTCGGATGCTGCCCCGAGGACAACGACGGCAGCGAGGTGCTCAGTCTTGGCGACGGTCATGACGAGGGTGAAGGTGGACTTGCCCTCGATGCTGGCCGCGGCTCGTCCAGCTACGGCGGATCTTCCTCCAACGACAGCTCCAGCGGCAGCAGCTATGACCACCCACCACGCCGCCATGCCCACTTCAAAGACGGTAGCGGATCGTCTCATCATCGTGCCCGAGTGAAGCGCGAGGAGGGGTCCGGTTGAGTCCAGGAGGGCGCCAAGGGCCTACCCTCACGAACCGCTATGGGGGTGTGCGCCGCTTTTGTTTTGCTCTTTCCTTCCTTCCTGCATTCGAAAAAGAAACCAGTATGGGGCCCTACAAGGGCGTGCAACGAACCCTGATTTCCAAGTCGCTCTGTTATGTTTATTGTTCCTGTGTCGTGTTGCAGCATCAGTGTTTTATGTAGGCGTGTAGAGATAACTTAGCTTGACGTGTCCGAAGTAGTTTATGCCTCATGGTGCGTGCATCTCCCAGCACCTAGTGATTCCTCCTTGTAGTAGGCTTGGGGGGCGTCGAGGAACTGCAAAAATTTGTTAAGCAACTCTTATTCTTCCAAGCCCACGGCCCTAGGCGTGGCCGGCCATGACCCAGCGCTCCGCGTCGTGGTACCCGAGGGGCACAGACTTAAGAGAGGGAGGCGCGCCAGCTTGCGAGCTCGAGCGAGGGTGCCTCGCGAAGACCAGGAAAAATGCTCCCGAGTGCACTTGTCCAGCCCCCTCGTGAGGCATGCGAGGGAGAGTACGGGCCAAAACAAAGAACCGACGGAAGAAACAAAGGAAAAAAGGCGTTCGAACCAAGACGACAAGAAACACCAGAATGCGAACTTCCATTAAAGTGGGGCAAGCCAACTACGGAAAGCAAATGAAAAGCCGCGTCCGGCACCTAGTCTAGTCTTCTCACCAGCGCGAAGCTAAGTGCTTCCACTAGGACATGGGAGGGAGCCCCAGAGGCCCGAGGGCGGCACTCCTGAGACTCCGAGGCGTGTACAGCCCCACTCATTATTACGTGAGAGTGTGAAGAGCGGAGACCTTCACAGGCACGTGGCCTTGCTTCACAGGCGCTGGGCCTTGCTTCATGGGTAGAACTTCCGGAGGTGCTGTATGTTCCAGGCGTTCTGGATGGGGACCCCGTCCTGTGTCTCCAGGCACATGACGCCTGGCCTGGAGACGTGGGCGACCCTAAACAGGCCCTCCCACATGGGCGAGAGCTTATGCAGCTCTTCCCTATAGAGCACCCGCCTTAGGACAAGGTCGCCCACCTCGAGCATCCTGGAGCGGATGCTGCGGCAGTGATAACGCTGCAGCACCTACTGGTATCTTGCCGCTCGAAGCGTGGCTTTGCGGTGGTGTTCCTCCCCCAGCACAAGGTCCATCCCGCACATGGCGTCCTGCTGCGTCTCATCAAACACCAGGACCCGCGCAGAGCGATGCTTGACCAAGTGAAGGAGAACCGCTTCTCCTTTGTAGATGAGGAAGAACGGGGTCTCGCTTGTTGGCTTGGTGGCGGTGGTGCGGATGGACCACATCACATACTGGAGCTCATCAGGCCAGCCCCTACCGCAGGCCTCGAGCTTCTTCTTAAAGAACCTGGTCTTGAGGCCTCTCAGGACCTCCGCGTTCGCGCGTTTGGCTTGACCATTGCTCCTGGGGTGAGCCATCAAGCGTAGCAGATCAGCGTTCCAAGGTTAACACAATATGTCTTGAAGAGACTGCTAGTGATCTGCGAGCCGTTGTCAGTGATGATGCGATTAGGGACTCCGAACCAGCTCACGAGACCCTTGATGAACTTGACCGCCGATCCGGCCGGGATGGTGCGAACGGCTTCTACCTCCACCCATTTGGTGAACTTGTCGATGGCGACGTAGAGGTAGAGGTAGCCCCCAGGCGCTTGAGGGAACGGGCCTAGGATATCCAGCCCCCAGACTGCGAATGGCCACGAGAGCGGGATGGTCTAAAGGCCTTGAGCTGGCTGATGGATCTACTTGGCGTGGAATTGGCAGGCCTCGCAGGACTTCACCAGCTCGATCGCGTCATTGAGTGCCGTAGGCCAGTAGAACCCACTGCGGAACGCCTTGCTGGCGAGGGTTCGTGATGACGAGTGGTGCCCGCAATCTCCGCCGTGTATGTTAGCTAGAAACTCTTTCCCCTGTTCCCTGGAGATGCATCGCAAGGAAACATCATTTTGGTCGCTTCCTGTATAACTCACCATCCTGGATGCAGTACGGCGTAGTCTGTCGGGCCACGCGCTCTGCATCCTCCTCTTTCTACGGCAGCGTCCCTTGCGTCGGGTATTCCTTGAGCTCCTTGGTCCAGCACCCCTCCTGAGGCTCGAGCACCAGGAGTAGGCTCGCTCTCGAGGTCAGGCCGCAGGCTGGGGCTCCCGAGGCAGGTGGTTGAGGGAGTTCCTCCCGAGGCGGTGCCGACACTGAAAGCGGAGGTGCTGCCGAAGGCTTGAAGAGTCACTCGTCGAAGACGCCAGGCTCTTGAGGTTGTTGCTTGGATGCCCTTTTGGCGATGTCGTCGGCCTCCTTCTTGGTGCCACAGTTGCAACTCTAGGCCCAATAACTGCTTTTCCATTTTGCATACCTCCGCGAGGTATGCCTCCATGTGCTCGTCCCTCGGCTCGTATACCTTGTTGGAGAAGTTGACGAGGAGCTACGAGTCACCCCTGATGGTGAGGCACTTCGCCCCCAGGGCCACCATAGCCTTAAGGCTAGTGATGAGGCCTTCGTACTCTGCGATGTTGTTGGGGACCTTCTCGCCTTGCTGAAAGCAGAGCTGCATGGGGTAGTAGAGCTTGTACTGAGTAGGCGAGATGAGCACTCCTCCAGCTCCCATGCCCTGGTGTGCGAACGCGCCATCAAAATACATGACCCGACCATCTAGTGCTTCACTTCTTGGCGAGAGGGATCGGTCCTCGCCTGCTTCAAGCCCCGGGGCGTCAGTCCATTCCACCATGAAGTCGGTGAGAGCGGCTCCCTTGATCACCCTGGTTGTGCTGAACTCCAGCTGGAATGCTTGCAGCTCGATGTTCCATTCGGCGACTCTTCCAGCAGCATTGGGGCTCCTGAGTACCCTCTCCAGCGGGTAGGCCGAGACGACCTTGATTGGGTGACCTTGGAAGTAGTGCTGCAGTTTATGCAAGGCCACCAAGAGCGCGAGCAAGAGCTTTTGAGGCATCGGGTACTGTGCCCTTGCATCTCGCAGTACCGTGCTGACGAAGTACACTGGGTGCTCGACGAGGGCGAGAGCGTCGATGGAGCATACGCCTGCCAGAGGTTGAGGCGTCTCCTGAGGTGACGGGACCCCAAGAGCCTGGTCGCCCACTGGGGTCTCTGCAGGCCCACGAACACCATCTCGTGGGGCCTGGTCACTCGTTGGCGTCGCTGCATCCTTTGCGGTGCCCTCTTGGTCCCGTATCGCCTTGGCTGGAGATGCGGCACGACACAGCAGCCCTCGGCCTAGCGCTTTTCCCGAACCGCCACTAGAGCTGAGCTAGCGGAGTAGGGAGTGGCAGCAAGGTAAAGCACCAGGGGCTCGAGAGGGCGAGGCGCCACCATCACCGGAGGGTTGGTCAGGTATCTCTTGAGGTCTTGAAACGCTTGGTCAGCCTCCGGGGTCCACTCGAACGGGCCCTTCTTCTTCATTAGCTTGAAGAATGGCAATGCGCGCTCTCCCAGCTTGGAGATGAAGCGCCCCAACGAGGTCACACAGCCCGCAAGATATGCATCTCCTTGAGAGTTTGTGGTGGGTGTCTTCTATCGCCTTGACCTTCTTCGTGTTAGCCTTGATCCCCCTATGGGACACGAGGAAGCCCAGCAGCTTGCTAGAGGGGACACCGAACACGCAGTTCTCTGGGTTGAGCCGTAGGTCCACCTGGCGCAAGCTTGCCAAGGTCTTCTCCAGGTCTTGAATCAAAGTTCTTGCCTCTCGAGACTTTACCACAATCTCGTCGACGTAGGCTTCAGCGTTCCTCTCGAGCTGCTGACCCAGGGCGATGTGCATCAGCCGTTGGAAGGTCGTGCCTGCGTTGCACAGCCCGAACGGCATGCAAGTGTAGCAATACACCCCACACGGGGTCATGAAGGCCGTCTTCTCCACATCCTCCACTGCCATCTTGATCTGGTGATAGCCTTAAAACGCGTCCAGGAAGCACAGTAGGTCGCACTCGGCGGTGGAGTCAACAATCTGGTCGATGCGCGGGAGCGGGAACGGGTCTTGGGGACATGCCTTGTTGAGGTTGGTGAAGTTGACACACATGCGCTCCTTCCCGCCTTTCTTCGGTATGACGACGTGGTTCGCCAGCCACTCAGGGTACTGAACCTCGCGAATGACACCTGCTTCCTCCAACTCGCGGGTTTCCTGGATGATAAAGGACTTCTTCTTCGTGGATTGTCGTCGTGCCTTCTGCTTCATAGGGCGCACATTGGGGCACACCCTCAAGTGATGCTCGATCACCCCCCTCGGGACCCCTACTAGCTGCTTGGGCTTCCAGGCAAATACATCCTTGTTCGCGCACAGGAACCTCACCAATGCCTCCTCTTGATTTGAATCGAGGTTGGCGCCTATGATGAAGGTGGCTCCTGAGGACCCATCTTCCTCGACCGGCACCTACTTAGTCTCGACCCGATCTTGAGTGAACAACTGCTTCTTCTTTGCTGGCGCGGCCTCCTTAGCTCCAGGGATGGCCTCGTCGGCCGGTCGCGCCACTGCAGCGGTGTTGAGGGCAAGTTTGAGCGCCGCCAGAGCCTTCTTGGTGTCTCCAACTACAGTGAGGACGTCCTTGCTGCCGGGAATCTTCATGAGGTTGTAGGCTGGATGGGTCGCCACCATAAACTGAGCCAGAGCCCGGTACCCAAGGATGGCATTGTATGGGAGGCCAATGCGGGCGATGTCAAAGTCGATCAGCTCAGTGCAGTAGTTGTCGCGGGTGCCGAAGGTCACATGAAGGCAGATCTGCCCCAGGGGGCTGGCGGAGCCGCCGCCGACCCCGGAGAAGGGCTTGCTGAGGCGGAGCCGTTTGAGTGGTATGTGAATAAGGCTAAAAGCCTCCACAGAGAGCATGTTGAGGTCGGAGCCACCGTCGATGAGGGTCTTGGTGACAGCTACGTTGCAGATGGTGGGCGTGCAAAGCATTGGAAGCACGCCCGAGCCGACGGTGGTGACGGGGTGATCCCCTGAGTCGAAGGTGAGGTCGACCTTGGGTGCCGCCCAACTCGGGGGAGCCCCTTGTTGCATGGAAGCGGCACCGATCTGGCAAAAGAACTGCTTGGTGTGACGGTTCGAGGGCGGTGCTTGCGAGCCACCATGGAGGGCCGCAATGATGAGGGGCGTCGTGAAGCGCGCGACGAGGAGGCCGCGCAGCTCCTCCCAAGATTCCACTAAGGATCCTGGGAGGGTGAGCAGCCAGGCGCGTGGTGCACCAGCCAGGGCCATGGGAAGCCAGTTGGCCATGACCTTGTCGTCGCCCCCAGCCTTCAGGACGACCTCTTCATATGCCAGCAGGAAGGCCGACGGGTCCGCCGCGCCATTGTAACGTGGTGATATCTTCGGCTTGAACTTGGGCGGCCACTGTACCCGTCGCAAGGCGGGGGCAAAGGCTTTGAGCCCCTTGCCTCCGTCGTGGGCGTCCTTCATCTTAGCCGAAGGAGCAACGCTGGCCATGGGGGCAAGGCGCGGTGGTGGTGGAGTGTGGATAGACAGAAGGAAAGCTTCAGCGCACCCCTACCTTGCGCGCCAAATGTCGGATTTCGGGTTCTGGCAAAACCCTCGAGGTTCGAACACTGGGGTGCGCACGAAGATCTCCCCCTTCCCTAGCTCTCCCACTTCCCATGATCCCAAAGCTCAGCACATCGAACTCGCAGAACAAGGGACACAGGGTTTATACTGGTTCGGGCCACCGATGTGGTGTAATACCCTACTCCAGTGTGGTGTGGTGGATTGCCTCTTGGGCTGAGGATGAACAAGCACAAGGGAAGAACAACCTCCTAAGGAGAGGTGTTCTTGAGCTTGTGTGGTTGAGGATGATCTGAATGATCCCCGATCAGTTGCCTCCTACTGTGGTTTCTAGTCCTATTTATAGAGGCCCCGGTCCTCTTCCCAAATGTAGGCAGGAAGGGATCCAACAACGGCCAAATTTGAAGGAGACAACCAGTACAAGTTATCCTGACTAAAGGTGGTCTTCGCCTGCCAAAGGCTCTGGTGGTGACGCCGTCCTAGGCTCCATGGTGACCTCTATCCTGCAATCCTGCTGGTCTTGGTCTTCTTGCACCGATATGGAAAACTTTGCCTGATGCCTCGGGACTCCTCGCCTGTGCTTGCCTATTTAGCACCAAAGAGGAAATGAGTACATTGCGCATGCTGGCGCCCGCCTGGCCTTGGTCATCATGGCTTGCATCACAGGGACCTCGCGAGGTGCCACTCGCCTTGATCTCTGTGCCCCTCACGAGCCAGCCTAGTGAGGCTACCCCTAAGGAGGTCTTGTGTCGTCTGCCTCACGAGGCTTGGCCCCTCGAGAGGGTCTTGAGTGTTCGCTGATGAGGATGGGCCGTACAGGGCCGCTGGTGGAGCTATGCTATGGGCTGCAGACAGGCAAGTCTAGGGACCCCCGTTCCCAGGACGCCGGCAGTGGGCGATGGCCATGGTGGGATAGACAAGGTTGCTTCTTCATGGACCCTTCATGGGTGGAGCCCTCCGTGGATTCACGCAGCCGTTACCCGTCGTGGGTTGAAGTCTCCATCAAAATGGATGTACGATAGCACCACCTATTGGAACCACGCCAAAAATCTCTGTGTCTACATTTCGTTTGCTCCCTCCAAACTCCTCACCTTTACCTTCATATGCAACGATTTACATTCCGCTGCTATACTCTTAGAATTGCATGTGTAGGTTGATTGCTTGACTTGTGCTAAGTTGCTAAAATCTGCCAAGACTTAAAATTGGGAAAAGGCTAGATTTTTATCTGGTCAAGTAGTCTAATCACCCCCCCTCTAGACATACTTTCGGTCCTACACTTTGGTAAGTGGAATTTGGTAAGGAAACATTTATATAGTGTGCTGAAATTTACTGTCACTTGTTACTATGGAAAATAATCCTTTGAGAGGTTTTTTTGGGGTATCTTCACCTTGACCAGAACCACAATTAGCTACTCCTCAACCTACTACACCTACTAAAAATATTTATTACGAAATTCCTTTGGGTATGATAGTGAAACTGCTAGCTAATCCTTATGCATGAGATGGAACATTACATCCTGATACGCACCTAATCTATGTGGATGAAGTTTGTGGATTATTTAAGCTTGCAGGTATGCCCGAGGATGTTGTCAAGAAGGTGGTCTTCCATTTATCTTTGAAGGGAAAGACATTGACATGGTATAGGCTATTTGATGATATTGGATCATGGAACTACAACCGATTGAAATTGGAATTTCATCAGAAGTTTTATCTTATGCATCTGGTTCACCGTGATCAGAATTATATATATAATTTTTGGCCTCGTGAAGGAGAAAGTATTGCTCAAGCTTGGGGGAGGCTTAATTCAATGTTATATTCCTGCCCCAATCATGAGCTCTCAAGAGAAATTATTATTCAAAAAAATTATGCTCGGCTTTCTCGTAATGATGGATCCATGCTCGATACTTCTTGTACTAGTTCCTATATGAAGAAGGATATTGAATTCAAATGGGACTTATTGGAAGGAATTAAGCACAACTCTGAAGATTGGGATCTCGAAGAAGGTAAACAGTCAGGTATAAACCTTAAGTTTGATTGTGTTAAATCTTTTATGGATACCGATGCTTTTCGTGATTTTAGCACTAAATATGGACTTGACTATGAGATAGTAGCTTCTTCTTGTGAATCTTTTGCTACTCATGTTGATCTCCCTAAGGAGAAGTGGTTTAAATATCATCCTCCCATTGAAGTTAAAGTAGTAGAACCTATTAAACTTGAAGAAGAAACTATTACTTATAATGTTTATCCTATTGTTCCTACTGCTTATATTGAGAAACCACCTTTTCCTGTTAAAATAAAAGATCATGCTAAAGCTTGAACTGTGGTTAACAAAAGTAACATTAGAGCACCCAAACCGTCTTAACAAATTAAAGTTTAACCTAGTATTTCTATGGTTAAAGATCTCTTGGTTTATAATATTGATGGGCATGTTATTTATTTCTGTGATGAGGCTGCTAGGATTGCTAAACCTGATACTATAGATAAACATAGACCTGTTGTTGGCATGCCTGATGTTTGTGTTAAAATTGGAGATCATTGTTATCATGGCTTATGTGATGTGGGTGCTAGTGTGAGTGCAATTCCTTATACTTTATATAAAGAAATTATGAATGATATTGCACCTGCTGAGATAGAAGATATTGATGTTACTATTAAGCTTGCTAATAGAGATATTATATCACCAATTGGGATTGTTAGAGATGTTGAAGTTTTGTGTGGGAAAATTAAATATCCTACTAATTTTCTTGTTCTTGGTTCCCCACAAGATAATTTTTGTCCCATTATATTTAGTAGACCATTCTTGAATAATGTTAAATGCTAAGGTAAACTGCAAGAAAGATATTTTTACTGTTGGTTTGGAGGATATGTCTCATGATTTTAATTTCTCTAAATTTCGTAGACAACCCCATGATAAAGAATTGCCTAGTAAGGATGAAATAATTGGTCTTTCTTCTATTGTCGTGCCTCCTGCTGATCCTTTAGAACAATATTTGCTAGACCATAAAAATGATATGTTTATGAATGAAACAAGGGAAATAGATGAAGTATTCTTTAGTCAAGGCCTATTTTGAAACACAATTTGTCTGTTAAAATCCTTGGGTATCCTCCTCCACCTAAGGGTCTTCCCGTGTTTGAGCTTAAACCATTCGCCGATGCTCTAAAATATGCTTATCTTGATGAAAAGAAGATATATCCTATTATTATTAGTGCTAACCTTTCAGAGCATGAAGAAAAGAGATTATCGAAAACTCTGAAGAAGCACCGTGCCGCTATTGGATATACTCTTGATGATCTTAAGGGCATTAGTCGCACTCTATGTCAGCACAAAATTAAATTGGAGAAAGATGCTAAACCAGTTGTTCATCAGCAACGATGGTTAAGTCCGAAAATGAAAGAAGTGGTAAGAAATGAAATACTAAAGCCTCTAGAGGAAGGTATAATTTATCCTATTGATGATAGTCAATGGGTAAGTCATGTTCATTGTGTCCCTAAGAAGGGAGGTATTACTGTTGTTCCTAATGATAAGAATGAATTGATTCCTCAAAGAATTGTTATAGATTATAGAATGGTAATTGATTTCCACAAATTAAATAAAGCAACTAGAAAAGATCATTACCCTCTACCTTTTATTGATCAAATGCTATAAAGACTATCCAAACATACTCATTTTTGCTTTCTAGATGGTTATTCTGGTTTCTCTCAAATACCTGTGTCAAAAGAGGATCAAGAGAAAACCACTTTTACTTGCCCTTTAGGTACCTTTGCTTATAGACGTATGCCTTTTGGTTTATGCAAAGCACCTGCTATCTTTCAAAGATGTATGACCGCTATATTCTCTGACTTTTATGAAAAGATTGTTGAGGTTTTCATGGATAATTTCTCCATTTACAGAACTTCTTTTCATGATTGCTTAAGCAGCCTTGATCGAGTTTTGCATAGATGTGAAGGAACTAATCTTGTCTTTAATTGGGAAAAGTTCCACTTTATGGTTAATGAAGGCATTGTCTTGGGGCATAAAATTTCTGAAAGAGGTATTGAAGTTGATAAAGCTAAAGTAGATGCTATTGAAAAGATGTCGTGTCTCAAAGATATCGAATGTATAAGAAGTTTCCTTGGTCATGATGGTTTCTATAGGAGGTTTATTGAAGACTTCTCAAAATTTCTAGGCCTCTCACTAATCTCTTACAAAAATATGTTCCTTTTGTTTTTAATGATGAATTGTGTAGAAGCATTTGAAATACTTAAGAAAGCCTTGATTTCTGCACCTATTGTTTAGCCACCTGATTGGAATCTACCCTTTGAAATTATGTGTGATGCTAGTGATTATGGTGTTGGTGTTGTTCTAGGACAACGAGTTGATAAGAAACTAAATGTTATTCAGTATGCTAGTAAAACTCTAGACAGTGTCCAGAGAAATTATGCTACCACTGAAAAGGAATTTTTAGCAGTTGTATTTGCATGTGATAAGTTTATACCTTATATTGTTGATTACAAAGTAACTGTTCACACTGACCATGCTGCTATTAAATATCTTTTGGAAAAGAAAGATGCTAAACCTAGACTTATTTGATGGGTTCTCTTGCTACAAGAATTTGATTTGCATATTATTGATAGAAAGGGAGCTGAGAACCCCGTTGCAGACAACATTTCTAGGTTAGAAAATGTTCTTGATGACCCACTACCTATTGATGATAGCTTTCCTCATGAATAATTAAATGTCATAAATGCCTCTCATAATACTCCATGCTATGTTGATTATGCGAATTCTATTGTTGCTAAATTTATACCACCTAGTTTCACATACCAGCAAAAGAAATGGTTTTTCTATGATTTAAGACATTACTTCTGGGATGACCCACACCTTTATAAAGAATGAGTAGATGGTGTTATTAGACGTTGTGTACCTGAGCATGAATAGGAACAGATCCTACACAAGTGCCACTCCTAGTCTTACGGAGGACACCACGCGGGAGATAGAACTGCACATAAGGTATTGCAATCCGGTTTCTATTGGCCCACTCTCTTTAAGGATGCTCCTAAGTTTGTCTTGTCTTGTGATCAATGTCAAAGAATTGGTAATATTAGTAGACGTCGGGAAATACCTATGAATTAGTGACTTGTTATTGAACCATTTGATGTTTGGGGCTTTGATTATATGGGACCTTTTCCTTCCTCTAATGGGTATACAAATATTTTAGTTGATGTTGATTACGTTACTAAGTGGATAGAAGATATTCCAACTAGTAGTGCTGCTCATAACACTTCTATTAAGATGCTTAAATAACTTATTTTTTTGAGGTTTGGAGTCCCTAGATATTTAATGACTGATCATGGTTCACATTTTATTGACAGTGCTTTTCGTAAAATGCTTACTAAGTATGATGTTAAACATAGAATTGCATCTCCATATCATCCTCAGTCTAGTGGTCAAGTAGAATTGAGCAATAGGGACATCAAATTAATTTTGCAAAAGACTGTTAATAGATCTAGAAAGAATTGGTCTAAGAAACTTGATGATGCTTTGTGGGCTTATAGAACTGCTTACAAGAATCCTATGGGTATGTCTCCGTATAAAATGGTTTATGGAAAAGCATGTCACTTACCTCTTGAGCTAGAACCCAAGGCATATTGGGCTATTAAAGAGCTCAATTATGATTTCAAACTTGCCGGTGAGAAGAGGTTATTTGACATTAGCTCACTTGATGAATGGAGAACCCAAGCCTATGAGAATGCCAAGTTGTTTAAAGAAAAAGTTAAAAGATGGCATGATAGAAGGATGCAAAAGCGTGAGTTTAATGTAGGTGATCATGTTTTGCTATAAAACTCTCGTTTAAGATTTTTTGCAGGAAAGCTTCTCTCTAATTGGGAGGGCCCTTACATCATTGAGGAGGTATATCGTTCTGGGGCCATAAGTATTAACAATGGCAAAGGCACAAATCCGAAGGTGGTAAACGGTCAAAGAATCAAACATTACATCTCAGGTACTCCCATAAACGTTGAGACCAATATAATTAATATCTTAACACCGGAGGAGTACATAAGGGACACTTTCCATAATGTTTCAGACTCCGAAAAGGAATAGGTATGTGGTACGGTAAGTAAACCAACTCCAAAGCGTTTCCAATGATAATTTTTCTATGTATTGGAATATTTAAAAAATTAGGAAAATTAAAAGTATTCCAAAAGAGACACGAGGCCACCACAAAGGTGGAGGGCACGCCCCCCCCCCCCCCATCCTTGTGGCCACCTCGTGTGCCTTCCGGACTCCGTTTTCTTGCACAAAAGTTCTTTTGGTCGGTAAAAAAATTCATTATATAATCTCCCAAAGGTTTTGACCACCGTACCACGCAAATATCTCCTGTTTTTGTTTCGAGCTGTTTTCTGCCAGGGTTTTCAAGGCCAGGCATCATGTCGCCCCCTCCTCCAACAATGCTTGCGATGATGCGTTGCTGTTGAAGATAGAGATGAAGAAAGAAGAACCCGGGAAAATCAACGAGGATGATAAAATCAAGAGGGCCTCGGAAGATCAAGCTCCGGTAGCTGAAGAAGAAGACATCCTTCAACCTCACTATGATTATCTAACTCCTACTAAAATTGAAGCTTTCAGGATCATTGAAATAGTTTGTGTACAAAACAAGTATCTCACTCATGAAAATATTCTATTGCAAGAGTACATCACTGCACTCAAGGGAATTATCCGCAAATTGGAGAATCTCCTACACTCGATGTGTGACACGACTTCATCAACAACTCCATCATCACCACCTCCAAAGAAAGTGATCTAATTACATGGGTATGGGCACTCCCCTTGGCAACTGCCAAGCTTGGGGGAGTGCCCCGGTATCGTATCACCATCACATCTTTATCTTTATCGCTTTTCTTAGTTCGATCCTTTTGGTTATATCTTGATCTAGTAGAATAAAGTTTTTAGTATGACCTAGCCTTGAGTTTTGCTTTATGTCCCCTCTATGTAATAGAGTACATGAGATATATAATAAATAGTAGTTTTGAGATGAGGGCTTTGCTTCCTTGCTATGATCTTGAGGGAATAAAAAATGAAGAGAATAAATAAAAAGAAATAAAAAGATCATATATTGATCTTATGGAGAGTAATGACTTCACATATAAAGAGTATGATGAATAAAAGTTGTTGAGAGTTGACAAACATAGTTTTGGTCATTGTTGCAATTAATAGGAAGTAATAAACAAAGAGAGGCTTCACATATACATATATTATCTTGGACATCTTTTGTAATTGTGAGCACTCATCAAAATATGACATGTTAAAAAGTTGATGTTGGACAAGGAAGACAACATAATGGGTTATGTTTTCTTATATCCGAATAGAAGTTACATTGTCATGGATCATCCAACATGTTGAGCTTGCCTTTCCCTCTCACGCTAGCCAAATTCTTTGCACCAAGTAGAGATACTACTTATGCTTCCAAACATCCCTAAACCCAGTTTTGCCATGAGAGTCCACCATACCTACCTATGGATTGAGTAAGATCCTTCAAGTAAGTTTTCATTGGTGCAAGCAATAAAAATTGCTCTCTAAATATGTATGATCTATTAGTGTGAAGAAAATAACCTTTATACGAACTTGTGATATGGAAGAAATAAAAGCGACGGACTGCAAAATAAAGGTCTTTATCACAAGTGGCAATATAAAGTGACATTCATTTGCATTAAGATTTTGTGCATCCAACCGTAAAAGCACATGACAACCTCTGCTTCCCTCTGCGAAGGGCCTATCTTTTACTTTTATCTTCTACCCTTATACAAGAGTCATGGTGATCATCACCTTTCACTTTTTATACATTTTCTTTTGGCAAGCTCTACGTGTTGGAGAGATCCGGATATATATATCCCCTTGGATGTAGGCTTTCATAAAGTATTATTGTTGACATTACCCTTGAGGTAAAAGATTGGGAGGCAAAATTATAAGCCCATATCTTTCTTTGTGTCCGATTGAAGCTTCGAACCCATAAGTATCACGTGAGTGTTAGCAATTGTGAAAGACTATATGATAGTTGAGTATGTGGACTTGTTGAAAAGCTCTTTAATTGACTCTTCCAATGTTATGATAAATTGCAATTGCTCCAATGACTGAGATCATAGTTTGTTAGTTTTCAATGAAGTTTCTGATTCATACTTCACTTTGTGAATGAATTGTTACTTTAGCATAAGAAATTATATGACAATATATGTTGTTGTTCTAAAGATGATCATGATGCCCTCATATCCGTATTTTATTTTTATCGACACCTCTATCTCTAAACATGTGGACATATTTCTCGATATCGGCATTCGCTTGAGGACAAGCGAGGTATAAGCTTGGGGGAGTTGATACGTCCATTTTATATCATGCTTTTATATTGATATTTAATGCATTATGGGTTGTTATTACACATTATATCACAATACTTATGCCTATTCTCTCTTATTTTACAAGGTTTACATGAAGAGGGAGAATGTCGGCAGCTGGAATTCTGGACTGGAAGAGGAGCAAATATTAGAGATCTATTTGCACAACTCCCAAAGTCCTGAAACTTCACAGAGCATGTTTTTGGAATATATAAAAAATATTGGGCGAAGAAAGTACCAAAGGGGGGCCACCAGCCAGCCACAAGGGTGGAGGGCACGCCCTACCCCCTAGGCGCGCCCCCCGACCTTGTGGGCCCCCTTGTAGGCCTCCGGTGCCTATCTTTGGCTATATGGTGTGTTTTGACCTGAAAAATCAGGAAGAAGATTTCGGGATGAAGCGATGCCGTCTCGAGGCGGAACCAGGGCAGAACCAATCTTGGGCTCCGGTGGAGCTGTTCTGCCGGGGAAACATCCCTCCGGGAGGGGGAAATCATTGCCATCGTCATCACCATTGATCCTCTCATCGAGAGGGGGTCAATCTCCATCAACATCTTCACCAGCACCATCTCCTCTCAAACCCTAGTTAATTTCTTGTATTCGATCTTGGTCCCGAAACCTCAGATTGGTACTTGTGGGTTGCTAGTAGTGTTGATTACTCCTTGTAGTTGATGCTAGTTGGTTTATCCGTGGAAGATTAAATTTTCAGATCCTTAATGATAATTAATACTCCTTTGATCTTGATTATGAATATGCTTTGTGAGTAGTTACATTTGTTCCCGAGGACATGAGAGAAGTCTTGTTATAAGTAATCATGTGAATCTGGTATTCGTTCGGTATTTTGATGAGATGTATGTTGTCTCCCCTCTAGTGGTGTTATGTGAACGTCGACTACATGACACTTCACCATTATTTGGGCCTAGGGGAAGGCATTGGGAAGTAATAATTAGATGATGGGTTGCTAGAGTGACAGAAGTTTAAACCCTAGTTTATGCGTTGCTTCGTAAGGGGCTGATTTGGATCCATATGTTTCATGCTATGGTTAGGTTTACCTAATTCTTCTTTCGTAGTTGTGGATGCTTGCGAGAGGGGTTAATCATAAGTGGGAGGCTTGTCCAAGGAAGGGCAGCCCACAAGCACCGCTCCACCCACATATCAAATTATCAAAGTAACAAACGCAAATCATATGAGCATGATGAAAACTAACTTGACAACAATTCCCATGTGTCCTCGGTAGCGCTTTGCTTTATATCAGAGTTCGTCTAGGCTTGTCCTTTGCTACAAAAAGGATTGGGACACCTTGCTGCACCTTAGTTACTTTATTTACTTGTTACCCGTTACGAATTATCTTATCACAAAACTATCTGTTACCGATAATTTCAGTGCTTGCAGAGAATACCTTGCTGAAAACCACTTGTCATTTACTTCTGCTCCTCGTTAGGTTTGTCACTCTTACTTATCGAAAGTACTATGATAGATCCCCTATACTTGTGGGTCATCAGTGCACTTGCCTGATGATCAGCAAGCCATTGAGAATAAATGAATCTTCAAGAAGAAGACGGACGCTGATGGTAATATCACTGTCTACAAAGCTCAACTTTTCGCAAAAGGTTCTTGACAAGTTCAAGGGGTTGACTACGATGGGACTTTCTCACCCGTAACAATGCTTAAGTCTGTCCAAATCATGTTAGCAATTGCCGTATTTTATGATTATGAAATCTAGCAAATGGATGTCAAAACTGCATTCCTTAACGGGTTTATTAAAGAAGAGTTGTATATGATTTAACCAGAAGGTTTTGTCGATCCTAAAGGTGCTAACGAAGTGTGCAAGCTCCAACAATCCATTTATGGACTGGTGCAAGCATCTCGGAGTTGCAATATACGCTTTGATGATGTGATCAAAGCATATGGTTTTATACAGACTTACAAAGAAGCCTGTATTTACAAGAAAGTGAGTGGGAGCTTTGTAGCATTTCTCATGTTATATGTGGATGACATATTACTGATTGGAAATGATATAGAATTTCTGGATAGCATAAAAGGATATTTTAATAGGAAATTTTCAATGAAAGACCTTAGTGAAGCTGCTTATATATTGGGCATCAAGATCTATGGGGAAAGATCAACACGCTTAATAGGACTTCCACAAAGCACATACCTCGACAAAGTTATAAAGAAGTTCAAAATGGACCAGTTAAAGAAAATGTTCTTGCCTGTGTTGCAAGGTGTGAAATTGAGTCAGACTCAAAGTCCGACCATGGCAGAATATAATGAGAGAATGAAAGTCATTCCCTATGCCTCGGCCATAGGTTCTATAATGTATGCCACATTGTGTACCAGACCTGATGTGTGCCTTGCCATAAGTTTGGCAGGGAGGTACCAAAGTTATCCGGGAGTGGATCACTGGACAACGGTCAAGAGCATCCTGAAGTACTTGAAAAGGACCATGGATATGTTTCTCATTTGTGGAGGTGACGAAGAGCTCGTTGTAAAAGGTTACGTCGATGCTAGCTTCGACACATATCCGGATGACTCTAAGTGAAAAACCGGATACATATTTATATTGAATGGTGAAGCTGCTAGTTGGTGCAGTTCCAAGAAGAGTGTCGTGGCGGGGCCTACGTGTGAAGCGGAGTACATAACTGCTTCGGAAGCGGCACATGAAGGAGTCTGGATGAAGGAGTTCCATCTAACAAATGATTTGTAACAACGTAAGCGGGGCTAACCTCCTTTGCACATGCCAGAAACTTCCTCCCATTGTCCACAGATTCAAACACAACTAACTTCATGCATGGAGATTGCTGGTGACAACGAGCAGGCAGATCTTCAGCCACCCCGCTCCATTCGTTGCAACTGATGGTCCTACGGAGCTACAAGAGGAAGAAATGACTCAAATCAACCGTCGAGTTAGAATCCTTCATTCCAAATCATAACCCGAGAGAGAGGACAGAGGCATACCTCGGTTGTGAAAGAGTCATCGGAGGAGGAGGAACCGCTGGAGAGGTCATTGAAGAAGACCATGGCGACTGCGGCGGTCATATGCGAGACGACGAGAGCGAGCAAGCAAGCGGCTATAGCTTGGGAAGGAAGGAAGGAAGGAGGAAAGAGGGGAAATGTGACTTGTAGTCTGATACATCCATTTTGCATCATGTTTTCCTACTATTATTTATATTGTTTTATGCATGATAATGCTTTTTGGAGTAATTCTAATGCCTTTTCTCTCATAATATGCAAGGTTCACACAAGGACGGAGAATACCGCTAGCTGGAATTCTGGACCTGAAAAAGCTACGTCAGGCTACCTATTCTGCACAACTCCAAATGAGCTAAAACTTCATGAAGATTTTTTATGGAATATAAAATAATCATTGGAGCCAATAACTACCAGAGGGGGACCACCAGGTGGGCACAACTCACCTGGGCGCGCTAGGGAGCCCAGGCGCCCTGGTGAGTTGTGCCCTCCTCGGCCCACCTCTGGTGCCCCTCTTCTGGTATATAAGTCATTTTGACCTAGAAAAAAAGGGGAGGACTTTCGGGATGAAGCGCCGCCGTCTCGAGGCGGAACTTGGGCAGGAGCACTTTTGCCCTCCAGAGAAGCGATTCCACTGGGGGAACTTCCCTCCCGGAGGGGGAAATCATCGTCATCATCATCACCAACAACTCTCCCATCTCGGGGAGCGCAATCTCCATCAACATCTTCAACAACACCATCTCCTCTCAAACCCTATTTTATCTCTTGTGTTCAATCTTTGTACCGGAACCTTAGATTGGTGCTTGTGGGTGACTAGTAGTGTTGATTACATCTTGTAGTTGATTACTATATGGTTTATTTGGTGGAAGATTATATGTTCAGATCCATTACACTATTTAATACCCATCTGATCTTGAGCATGATTATCATTTGTGAGTAGTTAATTTCGTTCTTGAGGTCACGGGAGAAATCTTGTTGCAAGTAATCATGTGAACTTGATATGTGTTCGATATTTTGATGGTATGTATCTTGTGATTCCCTTAGTGGTGTCATGTGAACGTCAACTACATGGCACTTCACCTTATTAGGGCCTAAGGGAATGCATTGTGGAGTATTTATTAGATGATGGGTTGCGAGAGTGACAGAAGCTTAAACCCTAGTTTATGTGCTACTTCGTCAGGGACTGATTTGGATCCAAAAGTTTAATGCCATGGTTAGATTTATTCTTAATACTTTTATCATAGTTGCGGATGCTTGCGAGGGGGTTAATCGTAAGCAAGAGGTTTGTTCAAGTAAGAACAACACCTAAGCACCGGTCCACCCACATATCAAATTATCAAAGTAGCGAACACAAATCAAACCAACATGATGAAAGTAACTAGATGAAATTCCCATGTACCCTCAAGAACGCTTTGCTTATCATAAGAGACCATTTTGGCCTATCCTTTGCCTCAAAAGGGTTGGGCTACCTTGCTGCACTTTTTTACCGTTACCATTACTTGCTCATTATAAATTATCTTGCTATCAAACTACTTGTTACTTATAATTTCAGTGCTTGTAGAGAATACCTTGCTGAAAACTACTTGTCATTCACCTTGATCCAATTTACCCATTTTGAAAAAATCAAAAATGGAATTTAATGAAAACCTCCAACTCTCTCACATGGTCCTTGAGTTGCTTAAGGTCTCTAGGATCAAAGTGTCCAAATAAACCAAATTCAAAATGCAAGAATCATGGATGCATATGATGACCTAATGATTAACATCCAAATTGAAAATTGGGATGTTACAAACCTACCCCCCTTAAGATGAATCTTGCCCTCGAGATTCAGGTTGGCTAGAAAATAGGTGTCGGTGGTCTTTCCGTAGGTCTTCTTCTCTCTCCCAGGTGGCTTCTTCCTCGGTATGGTGGCTCCAATGAACTTTGCGAAACTTGATGACCTTGCTGCGTGTAACTCGGCTGTCAAACTCGAGAATCTTGACTGGTTTCTCCTCGTAGGTTGGGTCACTCTCCAACAGAATTGCTTCTAGGGGCATTTTATCTCTCAGAGGAATATCAGCCATCTCCGCATGGCACTTCTTCAACTAGGAAACGTGAAACACATCATGAACTCCTGACAAACCTTCGGGTAACTCCAACTTGTAGGCCACTTCTCCCATAGATTCCAAAACTCAGTATGGTCCTACAAACCTTGGGGCTAACTTTCCCTTAACTCCAAATCGTTTAACTCCTCGAAGTGGTGACACACGAAGATATACTCTGTCTTCGACTTCATAGGCTACCTTCTTGCGTTTGGTGTCAGCATAACTCTTCTGCCTGGACTGAGCTACCTTCAGTCTATTGTGAATCAACTTGACTTTCTCTTCAGACTCTCTGATTAAATCCGGTCCGAACAATTGTCGGTCTCCAACTTCATCCCACATCAAGGGTGTCCTGCACCTCCTTCCATATAAAGCTTCAAAAGGGGCCATCTTCAAACTAGCCTGGTAGCTGTTGTTGTACGAGAACTCTGCGTAAGGCAAATTATCATCCCAACTAGATCCATAATCTAGCGCACAAGATCTCAACATGTCCTCCAGAATCTGATTGACTCTCTCGGTCTGTCCATCTGTTTGCGGATGAAAGGTTGTACTGAACTCTAGCCTAGTACCCAAAGTCTAGTGCAACTGATTCCAAAACTTCGAGGTAAACTGTGTTCCTCTATCTGATACGATGGTCCTCGAAACTCCATGCAGACATACGATCCTGGTCATATATATCTTGGCCAACTTCGCGCTCGTATAAGTGGTTTTCACATGGATAAAAGTGAGACACTTTGGTTAAGCGATCAACTACTACCCAGATGGAATTGTAACCTAACCGTGTCCTCGGTAATCCGGTGATGAAATCCATGCCAAGTTTATCGCACTTCCATTCGGGTATCAGCATAGGCTGAAGTAGTACTACTGGCTTCTCGTGCTCTGCCTTGACTCTCTGATAGATGTCGCATACTGCTACATACTCGGCAATATCCTTCTTCATACCTGTCCACCAAAAATGTTCCTTCAAATCAAAATGCATCTTGGTGTTTCCAGGGTGAATCGAGTATGGTGAGTCATGAGCTTCCTGAAGTATTAACTTCCTGATCTCTACGTCATTGGGAACATAAATACAATCCTCAAACCATGAATTTTCGTGTTCATCCTCACAAAAACCTTTGGCCTTTCCTTTTCTCATCTTCTCGTTTATCTCCGCAATCTCCTTATCAGTCTTCTGGGCTTCTCGAATCTTTCCCAACAATGTGGACTGAACCTCCAATGCTGCAACAAAACCTCTCGGAACTATCTCCAAACGAAGTTCCTTGAGATCGTCGGCTAACTCTTGGGGTAATCCTCCGATCACGAGAGTATTAACATAACTCTTGCAGCTCAACGCGTCTGCTACAACATTGGCCTTTACTGGACGATAATGTAGTTTCATATCATAATCCTTTATGAGCTCCAACCATCTCCTTTGCCTGAGATTCAACTCTTTCTGCGTGAAGATGTACTTCAAACTCTTATGATCCGTGTATACATCACAACGATTTCCAATGACAAAATGTCTCCACGTCTTGAGTGCATGCACTACAGCTGCTAATTCCAAATCATGTGTGGCATAATTTAACTCATGGGGTCAAAGCTGACATGAGGCATATGATACAACTCTTCCATCTTCCATAAGTACACCTCCAAGTCCCTAGCGAGAAGAGTTGCAATATACTTGGAAATCCTTGCGTATATCAGGAAGAATTAGCACTGGGGCTGTAACTAAACATTTCTTCAACTCCTGAAAACTGGCCTCACATTCTTCGGTCCATTTAAACTTGGTGTCCTTCTTCAATAACTCCATCATGGGCTTCACAATCTTGGAAAAGTTCTCAAAGAATCTTCGGTAATAACCTGCGAGTCCAAGAAAACTGCGTATCTCTCCAACTGAGGTGGGTGCCAACCACTCAGTGACAGACTTAACCTTAGTAGGGTCTACTGCTATACCTTCTCCAGATATAACATGTCTGAGAAATCTGACTTCTTTCAACCAAAACTCACATTTGCTGAACTTGGCATATAGCTGATGTTCCCTGAGCTTCTCAAGAACTAAGCGCAAATGTTCCTTGTGTTCTTATTCATTCTTTGAGTACACCAATATATCATCAATGAACACCACAAAAAACTTATCCAAGAACTCCATGAACACCTTATTCATCATACTCATAAAATAGGCAGGGGCGTTAGTTAATCCAAAGACATGACCGTGTACTCATATAGCCCATACCTTGTGGTAAAAGCTGTCTTGGGTATATCCTGTTCTCGGATCTTCAGCTGGTGGTATCCTGATCGAAGATCGATCTTGGAGAATACTTTAGCTCCCTGCAGCTGGTCAAACAAATCGTTGATCATTGGTAGTGGGTACTTGTTCTTGATCATCACTTCATTCAATGCTAGATAATCAACAACCATTCTCAAAGATCCATCCTTCTTCTCAACTAAGAGCACTGGGGCTCCCCATGGTGATGAACTTGGTCGGATATAACATTTCTCCAATAACTCCTTAATCTGCTTCTTATTTTCCTCCAGATCATTTGCCGGCATCTGATACGGTCTCTTTGATATTGGTCTGGTGCCTTGTAACAGCTCTATCAAAAATTATATATCTCGATCTGGTGGCATGCCTGGTAATTCCTCTGGGAACACATTGGGATAATCCTTCACAACTGGCACTTCCTCCTGAACAACTCCCGAGAGTGAATTTACTTGGGCCCTCCTTGGTGCATGCTTGGACACATACTTGATCCTTTTTTCCTTCTGGTGTGGTGAGGAGTATTGACTTACTAGCGCAATCGATGTTTCCTCCATACTTCGATAACCAATCCATGCCTAGTATTATATCCAATCCTTGTGACTCCAAAATTATGAGGTATGAGGGGAAAACGTGTTTGCCTATGGTCAATGGCAACTGACAACATCATCGACTAGCCATATATTGCGCTCCTGGTGAGCTTACTAACATGGGTGACCTAAGGGCTAAAGTTTCTAACTTAAACTTATCCACAAATCCCCTTGATATGTATGAATGCGATGCACCAGTGTCAAAAAGAACAAGAGCTGTAAATGACTTAATCAAAAACTTACCAATAACTGCGTCAGGCTGCTCTTCAACTTCCTCCATGTTGATATGGTTCACCTGACCTCTGGTGAAGGGGCTTGGCTTCTTTCCTGAGCTTCCATTACCATTACCATTGTTTGCTTCAGGACACTCTGTGGCGTAGTGTCCAGTCTTCCCGCATTTGAAACAAGTAATGTGACTCAGATCCTTCTTAGAGGGTGTAGCAGGGTTGGGACGGTTCAAACTGTTGTTTCCTCCACTCCCATTACCATTATTAGGGCCACTGTGGTTGTGTGAATTTCCTCCATTGTGGAAATGGCCTCCATGGTTATGTCCCCCATGGGTATGAGTGTGTCCTCCCGAGTACAGGGTATAGCGAGGCTTCTGCTGAGCTCCAGAGTTATACTTCCCTTGTCCATACTTCTGTTTGCGGCTCTCTATCTGCTGATGTTTGCTTTCAATAATGAGGGCCATGTCCACGAGCTCCTGGTAGTTGGTGAATGTTGCCACCATCAACTGCATACTCAGCTCATCATCTAGTCCCTCCATAAATTTCTCCTGCTTTGCGGCATCTGTGGCCACATCATCTGGGGTGTAGCATGCTAACTTGCTGAACTCATCCACGTACTGCACCACCGTACGATTCTCTTGGCATAAGTTGCGAAACTCCCGCTTCTTCATACTCATGGCTGCAGTTGACACATGTGCAGTGCGGAAAGCTTGCTGAAACTGATCCCAAGTGACATTGGCCACGGGGAAAGTGGCAGTGTAGTTCTCCCACCATGAGGCTGTGGGTCCATCCAGTTGGTGTGCAAAAAAATGCACCTTCTCAACATCTGTGCAACCTGCGATGGTCAACTCCCTTCCAATCTTGTGGAGCCAGTCATCAGCAACAATCGGCTCGGTGCTACTAGAGAACACTGGCAGATTCAACCATAGAAAACGGGCTAAGTTGTCAACTGGAGGTGGTGGCGGTGGATTGTTATTGTTGTTGCCTTGGTTCTGGACTAGCAACTGCATCAAGGCGTTCTATTGTTGGATCAACTGGGTGAGCTCTAGTGGGAAGGCGAATCCGTTGTCACGTCTCGGAGGCATCTGATAGGTTTAGAGGGGTGAGAACAGAATAAAGTGAGGTCTAAAGAGAAATCACTACCCATATGCACATAAGACAAACACATTCGTTTCACACCACTCAATTCAAACAAGAAACATACAATCGATCTAATCTACCATTACAAAATCTCGCGGGCTATTTATATATACATGGGAGAATACTAATGGTAATATGTTGGTCGACTAGAAAGTTTGATCGGTGGAAGACTCCATAATATCATCTCCAGCTTTGTCTTCATAATCATCATCCCTGTCGGGGTCGGAGTCTGTGTCGTCTAGTATGATGTAATCTTTCGAACGAATGTCCACTCCAGATTCGGGATCCCCCATGAATATCCCTAGCTTCTTCTTCAGGTCTTCATTCTTCTCTAGTAGGACAGCAATTTCTTCTTCATAACCAGCACGCATAGACTTGAGTTCTTCCTCCAGGTCCATGTTCCGGGTCATCACCTTCTTCATGTCTATCATGTTGGCACACATCTGGTTTTCCTGATGATGAATGTCTTGATTCAACTCCTCTATGTAGGCTGCAATGGATCTATCCTTCCTAGTTCAAATCATCTCCCATTTCTCATCTCGACGTCCACATATCGGTAGATGGTGTCCTTAAGATCCTTGGTGTACACCTCGCCGATGCGTCCAATGGAGATGTGGGCGGCCATGCTCTTTCCTAGACTCCAGGTTGGTGCATCAAAGGAAAACTCGATGGGCTCGGTAACTGGCGCGAACATCCTTCCTAGAACGCGGACTTGAATCGTCCAGTGCTCCTCTTCTGGCAAGGTTGCATTGAAAGTTCCGGTGAAGCTTGGTATGCCGATGTTCAGGTACCTAGTGACTTCCTTCAAGTGTCATCCGAAAGGGGTGTCGTCATCCGGTTGAGTGAACTTGTTCCTTGGGTCCGCCATCCATAGAGTAGAAATGGAGAAGAGTTAAGAATGAGTAGAGAAGAGTATAATGTGGCTTTTCCTAGTGGTCGCGTCCTACAGTCAGCGTGTGCTATGATACCATCTTGTTGCGACCTGATCCCGATGGACCATAGTCTCCGTGCTTAAGTGTCATCCCTAGATCGGTATTGCTGACACACACAGTAATGAGGATTTATAACAGAGTTCAATCACACACCTATTACATCAAGTGTCTCAAAAAGAGTACTTATTACAATAATATGGCTGAAGGCCATCTAAATAAGATAACTGTGGAAGCATCCAAGATAAATGAGTCCATCCAACTCCAAGGCAAAACTGAGTGCATGACAATGACCTAGTGCACCTTACTCTTCGTCTTAAAATTCTGCAACATAATACGTTGTAGCCGTGTAGGTCAGCACATGGAATATGCTAGCAAGATAACACTATAGAGCAATGAACAAATAACAGCTATCACTACATGCATATATGGCTGGTGGAGGCTCTAAGGTTATCATTTGCATAAAGCCAATTTTTCCCTACAACAAAGGAATAAATTTCATTTCACTACCAAGTTTTATGTCATTAAATGAGAAGGTTCCTCCAACTCAACCCCAAAGTAATCATTATAACCTAACAATTTCATTAAGTAAGGTGTTGAGATCAAATCAATAATTCAGGGGTTGTTTGGTTGCCACCCTGGGGGTCGTGCTTGAGAAAATTGTGTGCCTGACAGTAGCCGGAGAACCTTTTGATTTTTGCTTGGCTAGGTAGGATTGAGAAGAAGCTGTTTGGTTGGTGCCTGGCCTGTCAAAGTGCTTACATACAAGATGCACTACTATTTAAGAATGGGCTCACGTGGGTGTCCTGTTTCGGATGTGATTAGGAGCTCAGGCAGCGCCCAGACGCAAGAATTCAAAGGCCTGAGCTAGGCTAATTGCACTGCATGTACTACAAGACAGGCTAAGTATGATGAGGGGTTCTCAGGCCAGGCTGGTGGTGGAAACTTCAGGTCGTCAACCAAACACGTCTTAGGCAGCTATCAGTAGGTGTCCGGCCAGGCAAGGGCACGTCAGGGTGGCAACCAAACAGCCCCTCAAGTACCAGATACTCAAGATGTCCACAACAGGGGACACGACTAACCATGATTAGTTTATACACTCTGTAGAGGTTTGTGCACTTTTCCCCACAAGACTCGATATCCTCCGCTGAATTTCTCGCACTACCTGGTGTTTGAGAAACGGATGACCGAGACATAGTCTTTCTGAAGCATTAACTCTTTACTCTAGGTAGACAGTACCACCTACATCCCCTACATCTGCTAGCCTACCACTGAAAGAGGTCACACAGCATACTCAACTATGCCAGAGCCCATAATGGCTTGTGGTTGCACATGGAAGTTTCTAGCATGAATAATCTTATGGTCCCTTTGAGAATGGGTGGCAAACCATAGGATAAGCACACGGGTACTCCGGGATATCCTAGGACAACACTAGATTGCTCCAGGTGCCCACAACCAATCCACCCAAATGTGTATTTAAGTAGCCACCTTAAGTTTCCCTTAGTTAAAAACTCTCGCATCTTGCATGAATCTCACATACCAACCCACGTCTACGAGCATAGCAAAATAGTGCAGTTGCAATGCAGTAACACCCGAGGTTTGATATAAGGCAATAGGTTCCTACCTCATCAACTACTTCTCAGTACCCACATGTTATCACATCCTACTCATGTAATGTTTAATGGTTTAAACTAATGCATAAAAACCAGGTAATAAAGGGATATGATCAAAGTGTTACTTGCCTTGCCGACGATCGGAAAACCCTAGAGATTTGTAGTAGCAAGCCTCGCACTTCAGAAACTCTACCATGAACAGACAATAGCATACATAAGCACTCAAGCATAATGTGCAAGGGTAAAACAAAAAGAAAAGATGTAACTAGAAAGTACAAGTGAAGAGCTTCAATTTGCAAAAAGAATCAATCGAATCGGAGATACGAAACTCAAACTACGATCAAAAGAAGTTCAAAATCAAATCAGCTTGAAACCAAATTTTAAGTTTTCAAAATCATGTTCAATTTGTTTATCTGAACAGAGGGGATCAAGACAAAGATTTTGGCGCTGATTTCACTGGATTTGGATAAAGGAGCAAAAAGTAGTGAGGGTTTGAAGACCAGGGACTAATCTGTAAGAAAACTATTCGCGGATAGGTCCCTGGCCGAAAACAAACAAAAAAAGAAAAATCTATCGGACAAACGTCCGCTAACAAAGATTAGAGAACGAATTCATTCGCTAATACAATGAATCAGGTGAACGCTCGCTATTTAGCAAAACCTAAAATAAATAAACCTATCTAAATGAATAAACGGAACATTGATAAAAACAATTGGTTGGGTCTAATCGGTTTATATTGGTTCGGGGGGATGAACCGGCGGGGGCGTGCTCCGTGAGCGGGGCGAGGCGGCGACGGGCGGCATCAGCGGCGGA
>NC_057804.1:402854025-402897236 GCF_018294505.1 Triticum aestivum | reverse complement strand
GGCGGCGGCACGGTGCGGGACTCCCGCGCGGGGAAGGCGGCGGCGGTGCGGTCTGGGCCGGCTGGGCTTCGGCCCAGTCGGTCAAAGAGATTTTTTTAAAATAATTTCACCGAAACGGAAAAATCCAAATTAAAAGAAATAAAAATCCTAAAATCCCAAAAATAATTTTCACGATCCTCTCCTAATATTTAGGACCACGTGAACATTTTTCTCGGCTAAAAGAAGTTTTTAAAAATGTAATATTTTTCTAATTTAACCGAATAAAATCTCAAATGAAATTCAAATAAATAAATATTTTTATTTAAAATTAAATTTCCATTATTTCTTATGTTTTGAAGAAGTCATGTTATCTTCTCTCATTATTATATTTATTTTGAAATAATTGGAAAAATAATTTCAAATAAAAATTCACCTTGATCCAATTTACCCATTTTGAAAAATTCAAAAATGGAATTTTATGAAAACCTCCAACTCTCTCACATGGTCCTTGAGTTGCTTAAGGTCTCTAAGATCAAAGTGTCCAAATAAACCAAATTCAAAATACAAGAATCATTGATGCATATGATGACCTAATGATTAACATCCAAATTGAAAATTGGGATGTTACAGAAGCGCTCTTGGTAAGTGGAAATCGGTAAGGAAAAAATTATTACTATGTGCTAAAATTTATCATCACTTGTTACTATGGAGAACAATCCTTTGAGGGGTTTGTTCGGGGTATCTTCACCTCGACCGGAACCACAATTAGTTACCCTCAACCTACTGCACCTACCGAAAATACTGGTTATGAAATTCCTTCGGGTATGATATAACAACAGCTAGCTAATCCTTATGCAGGAGATGGAACCGAACATCTTGATATACACTTGATATATGTGGATGAAATTTGTGGATTATTTAAGCTTGCGGGTTTACCCGGAGATGAAGCTAAGAAGAAGGGTTTCCCTTTATCTTCGAAGGGAAAAGTTGGCATGTTATAGGCTATGCGATGATATTGGATCTTGGAATTGGAATCGATTGAAATTGGAATTTCACCAAAAAAATTATAATATGCATCTAGTTCATCGTGATTGGAATTATATATATAAGTTTTGGCCTCATGAAGGAGAAAGTATCACTCTATCTTGGGGGAGGCTTAAGTCAATGTTATATCCATGCCCCAGTCATGAGCTCTCAAGGGAAATTATTATTCAGAATTTTTATGCTCGGCTTTCTCGTGATGATCAATCCATGCTTGATACTTCTTGTACTGGTTCCTTTATGAAGAAGACTATTGAATACAGGTGGGATCTTTTAGATAGAATTAAACGCAACTCTGAAGATTGGGAACTCGATGAAGGTAAAGAGTCAGGTATTAAGCTTAAGTATGACTGTGTTAAATATTTTATGAATACCGATGCTTTTCAAAAGTTTAGCACTAAATATGGACTTGACTCTGAGATAGTAGCCTACTTTTGGGAATCATTTGCTACTCATGTTGATCTCCCTAAGGCGAAGTGGTTTAAATATCACCCACCTATTAAAGAAGAAATAAAGAACCAGTAATAGCTAAAGACGAAACTATCCTTTATAATGTTGATCCAGTTGTTCCTACTGCTTATATTGAATAACCACCTTTCCCTGTTAGGATAAAGGAACATGCTAAGGTTTCAACTATGGTCAATAAAATTTATATAAGAGCACATAAACCTGCTGAACAAATCAAAGTAGAACCTAGTGTTGCTATGGTTAAAGATCTCTTGGTAGAAAATATAGATGTGCATGTTATTTACTTCTGTGATGAAGCTGCTAGAATTGCCAAACCCGATGAAAAAGATAAACATAGACCTGTTGTTTGCATGCTTGTTGTCTTAGTCAAAATAGGAGATCACTATTATCATGGTTTATGTGACTTAGGTGCTAGCGTGAGTGCTATTCCTTTTACGTTATATCAAGAAATTATGAATGATATAGCACCTGCTGAAATAGAAGACATTGATGTTACTATTAAACCTGCTAATAGGGACACCATCACACCACTTGAGATTGTTAGAGATGTTGAAGTCTTGTGTGGGAAAATAAAATATCCTACTGATTTTCTTGTTCTTGGTACCCCACAAGATGACTTTCGTCCCATTATCTTTGGCAGACCTTTCTTGAACACCGTTAATGCTAAAATAGATTGTAAGAAACAAACCAGTTGTGTAAGTTTTGGTGATGAGTCTCATGAGTTTAAATTTTGTAAGTTTAGTAGAAAGCATCATAAGAAAGAATTTCCTAGTAAGGATGAAATAATTGGTCTTGCTTCTATTGCAGTGCCTCCTACTGATCCACTAGAACAATATTTGCTAGATCATGAAAATGATATGCATATGCATGAAAGAAATGAGATAGATAAAATTTTCTTTAAACAACGTCCTCTGCTTAAGCACAATTTGCCTATTGAAACTCTAGGAGGTCCTCCTCCACCTAAGGGTGATCCCGTGTTTGAATTAAAATAATTGCCAGACACTTTGAAATATGCTTATCTTCATGAGAAAAAGATATATCCTGTTATTATTAGTGCCAACCTTTCAGAACATGAAGAAGAAGGATTATTCCATAAATAATTGTCACTGGCTATAGAATGATAATTGATTTTAGAAAATTAAATAAAGCTACTAGAAAACATTATTACCCTATACCTTTTATTGATCAAATGCTAGAAAGACTATCGAAGCACACACACATTCGTTTCCTTGATGGATATTCTGGTTTTTCTCAAATACCTGTTTCACAACCCGGTCAAGAGAAAACCACATTTACTTGTCCTTTTGGAACTTATGCTTATAGACGTATGCCTTTTGGTTTATGTAATGCAACTGCTACCTTTCAAAGATGTATGATTGCTATATTCTCTGATTTTTGTGAAAAGATTGTTGAGGTTTTCATGGATGATTTTTCCGTATACCGAACTTCTTTTGATGATTGCTTAAGCAACCTTGATCGAGTTTTGCAGAGATGCGAGAAAACTAATCTTGTCTAGAATTGGGAGAAGTGTCACTTTATGGTTAATGAAGGTATTGTCTTGGGACATAAAATTTCTGAACAAGGTATTGAAGTGGATAAAGCTAAAGTTGATGCGATTGAGAAAATGCCATGTCCTAAAGATATCAAAGGTATTCATAGTTTCCTCGGTCATGCTGGTTTCTTTAGGAGATTTATTAAAGACTTCTCTAAAATTTCTAGGCTTCTTACAAATCTTATACAAAAGGATGTTCCATTTGTTTTTGATGATGATTGTATATAAGCCTTTGAAACACTTAAGAAAGCCTTAATTCCTACACCTATTGTTCAACCACCTGATAAGAACTTGCCTTTTGAAATTATGTGTGATGCTAGTGATTATATTGTTGGTGTTGTTCTAGGACAAAGAGTTTATAAGAAACTAAATGTTATTCACTATGCTAGTAAAACTCTAGACAGTGCCCAACGCAATTATGCTACTACTAAAAAAAGAATTTTTAGCAGTGTTGTTTGCTTGTGATAAATTTAGATCTTACATTGTTGATTCTAAAGTGATTTTTCACACTGATCATGTTGCTATAAAATATCTTATGGAAAAGAAAGATGCTAAACCTAGAATCATTAGGTGGATTCTCTTGTTACAAGAATTTGACTTACATATCACTGATAGAAAGGGAGTTGAGAACCCCGTAGCTGATAACTTGTCTAGGTTAGAAAATATTCTCGATGACCCAAAATCTATTAATGATAGTTTTCCTGATGAGCAATTAGCTGCAATAAATGTTTCTCATAACACTTCTTATTACGTTGACTATGCTAATTACATTGTTGCTAAATATTTACCACCTAGCTTCACATACCAACAAAAGAAAAAATTCTTCTATGATTTAAGACATTACTTTTGGGATGACCCACATCTTTATAAAGGAGTAGATGGTATTATTAGACGTTTGTACTTGAGCATGAATAGGGACAAATCCTACGAAAATGTCACTCTGAAACTTATGGAGGGCATCATGCGGGAGATAGAACTGCTCACAAGGTATTGCAATCTGGTTTTTATTGGCCTGCTCTCTTCAAGGATGCCCATAAGTTTGTTTTATCTTGTGATGAATGTCAAAGAATTGGTAATATTGGTAAGCGTCCAGAAATGCCTATGAATTATTCACTTGCTGTTGAACCATTTGATGTTTGGTGTTTCGATTACATGGGACCTTTTCCTTCCTCTAATGGGTATACTCATATTTTGGTTGCTATTGATTATGTTACTAAGTGGGTAGAAGCTATTCCAACTAGTAGTGTTGATCACAACACCTCTATTAAATACTTATGGAAGTTATTTTCCCAAGGTTTGGAGTCCCTAGATATTTAATGTCTGATGGCGGTTCACACTCTATTCGCTTCTCGTAAAATGCTTGTTAAGTATGATGTTAACCATAGAATTGCATCCCCCTATCATTCTCAGTCTAGTGGTCAAGTTGAACTTAGCAATAGAGAAATGAAATTAATTTTACAAAAAACTGTCAATAGGTCCCGAAAGAATTGGTCTAAGAAATTGGATGATGCACTTTGGGCTTATAGAACAGCATATAAAAATCCTATGGGTATGTCTCCTTATAAAATGGTTTGTGGAAAAGCTTGTCATTTGCCTCTTGAGTTAGAATACAAAGCATATTGGGCAATTAAAGAACTCAATTATGATTTCACACTTGCTAGTGACAAGATGTTATTTGATATTAGCTCACTAGATGAATGGAGAACCCAAGCTTATGAAAATGCCAAGTTATTTAAAGAAAAGGTTAAAAGATGGCATGACAAAAGAATCCAAAAGCGTGAGTTCAAACTTGGAGAATATGTTCTTTTTTACAACCCTCATTTCAGATTCTTTGAAGGAAAACTCCTCTCCAAATGGGAAGGACCCTATGTTATCGAGGAGGTTTATCGATCTGGAGCCCTCAAAATAAATAATGCTGAAGGTACTAACCCGAAGGTTGCCAATGGGCAAAGAATAAAATATTATATCTCAGGTACGCCCATTAATGTTGAAAGAAATATTATCCAAACTATGACACTGGAAGAACACATGAAGGAAACCTTCCGGAATACTCCAGAGTCGTGAAAAAAGAGGAGGTACGTGATACGGTAAGTAAACGGACTCCGAAAAATTGACAAAAATATTTTCTGTTAGTTTTGGAATATATTAAAAATTTGGAAAATAAGAAACAACCAGGAAGGCGCCCCTGGTGGGCACAACACACCAGGGCACGCCCAAGTGGGTTGTGCCCGCCTCGGGTACCTTCCGGACTCTGTTTTTCTTCCATTTGCTTGTTTCCCAAGATAAAAAATCTTTATATACCCCGAACCTATTGACCGTCGTATCACGGAGAAATCTTTTTTTTCTTTTCTCGTTATTTTCTTGACAGATCTGAAAATATGTCGTCTCAAGATTCCGAGGACGAGTGTCCAGTTTCTTATCAGCCCTTGGATAAAAATATCTTCAAGGACACCTATCCCTACATATGGTTCTCCAATGAGGAAGATGAAGACAAACCAGTTCCTCCTTGTTTCAAAAACGAAAGCATGGAGGCATTATGCAAGAGGATAATAAAGCTCGAGATGGAGAACGATGAGTTGAGGATAGACAATTTTACTCTCCGACGTAAGTTGGAAAGGGAGAAGAAGTATAAGCCCTCTACTTCAATACCACCACCTCCTTCTTCATCATCAAAGGAAACTTTAGTGTTGGGTATGGGAACTCCCCTTGGCTTGTGCCAGGCTTGGGGAGGTGCCCCGGTATCGTATCACCTCCATTATCTTTTGCCTTAACTTATCTTAGTTCGATCCTTAGTTATCTTTTGCTTTAGTTCCATAAAACTTTAGTTTGATCCTTTTTTCGAGTGTTTTCTTAGTGATCTATCCTTGTAATCGTGTGTGAGATATATAATAAAGTTTAGTTTGAGTTTTGTTCTCTTTACTTTCATGTTCAATAAAAAGAAAGCAAATAAATGAAAAAGATCATATGCTAATCTTATGGTAAGTAATGACATCACATAAGGAAGAGTATAAATAGAAAATTTTATTGGAGATTTACAAACATAGCATTGGTCAATGATGCAATTCATGAAAGAATTAATAAGGGAAGAGACGATTCACATGCAAATACACTATCTTGGACATCTTTTATGATTGTGACCCCCCATCAAAATATTATATGCCAAAATTGTTGACGTCGGACAAGGAAGACAACGTAATGATTTATGTTTGTTCATATTCACATAGAAGTTATATTGTCATAGATCCTTTAATGTGGTGCTTGTCCCCCATCTTTGCTAGCCAAAATTCCGCACTAAGTAGAGATACTACTTGTGCATCCAAAACCCTTAAACCCAAATCTTGTTTCGAGAGTCCACCATACCTACCTATGGATTGATTAAGATCCTTCGAGTAAGTTGTCATCGGTGCAATAAGGCAATAAAAATTGCTTATAAAAGTGTTGGATAATTTACTGTAAGAGAAAATTGAGCACTGTACGAACTTGTGATGGCAAAGAATAAAAGCGACAAACTGCATAATAAAGGTTGCTATCATAAGGGGCAATATAACATGACGTTCTTTTGCACTAAGAGATTGAGCATACAAACAAAAAGTGCATGGCAACCTCTGCTTCCCTCTACGAAGGGTCTATCTTTTACTTTTATGTATTAACTTTTATGCAAGAGTCAAAGTATTTCTCTCAATTCCTTTTTATTTTTCTCTTTTGGCAAGCACCATGTGGTGAGGAAAGATCTAGGCACATATATCCAGTTGAATATGAGGGGGCATGAGTTATTATTGTTGACATCACCCTTGAGGTGAATACGTTGGGAGGCAGAACTATAAGCCCCTATCTTTCTATGTGTACGGTTGAAACCTTTTGCTCATGTGTATGCGGTGAGTGTTAGCAATCATCGAAGACTATATGATGGTTGAGTATGTGGACTTGCCTAAAGGCTCCGATACGTGACCCTTCCCAAAAAGATGATGAATTTTAGTTGCAAAGTTGACTGAGAACATAGTTTGTTGGTTTCCAATAGAGTTTATGCTTTATACTTCGATGTTGCGGTGAATTGTTACTTATTCATGAGAAGTTATATGATAAAAGTTCTATGATAAAGTTTTATATTAAAGTTTGTTGATGTCATAATAATATGCATGATGCTTCTATGTATGTATTTTATTTTTATCGACACCTCTCTCTCTCTCTCTCTCTCTCTCTCTAAGCATGTGGACATGTTTTTCGATTTTGGTTTTCGCTTGAGGACAAGCGAGGTCTAAGCTTAAGGGAGTTGATATGTCCATTTTAATTCATGTTTTCTTACTGTTATTTATATTGTTTTTATGCATAAAATGTTTTTTGAGTAATTCTAATGCCTTTTGTCTCATAATATGGAAGGTTCACACAAGGAGGATAAATACCGGCAGCTGGAATTCTGGACCTGAAAAAGCTACATCAGGCTACCTATTCTGCACAACTACAAATGAGCAGAAACTTGACGGAGATTTTTTACGGAATATACAAGAATTATTGGAGCAAATAACTACCAGAGGGGGCCCACCAGGTGGGCACAACCCACCTGGGTGCGCCAGGGATCCCAGGAGCGCTCTGGTGGGTTGTGCCCTCCTTGGCCCACCTCCTGTGCCCCTCTTCTGGTATATAAGTCATTTTGGCCTAGAAAAAAAATAAAGGGAGGACTTTCGGTACGAAGTGCCACCGTCTCGAGGTGGAACTTCGGCATGGGCACTTTTGCCCTCTGGCGAAGCGATTCCGCCGGGGGAAGTTCCCTCCCGAAGGGGGAAATCATCGTTATCATCATCACCAGCAACTATCCCATCTTGGGGAGGGCAATCTCCATCAACATCTTCAACAACACCATCTCCTCTCAAACCCTAGTTCATCTTTTGTGTTCAATCTTTGTACCGGAACCTTAGATTGGTGCTTGTGGGTGACTAGTAGTGTTGATTACATCTTGTAGTTGATTAATATATGGTTTATTTGGTGGAAGATTATATGTTCAGATCCATTACACTATTTAATATCCATCTGATCTTGAGCATGATTATCATTTGTGAGTAGTTAATTTTGTTCTTGAGGTCACGGGAGAAATCTTGTTGCAAGTAATCATGTGAACTTGATATGTGTTCGACATTTTGATGGTATGTATATTGTGATTCCCTTAGTGGTGTCATGTGAACGTCGACTACATGAAACTTCACCTTATTAGGGCCTCGGGGAATGAATTGTTGAGTAGTTATTAGATGATGGGTTGCGAGAGTGACAGAAGCTTAAACCCTAGTTTATGCGCTACTGATCCAAAAGTTTAATGCCATGGTTAGATTTATTCTTAATACTTTTCTCGTAGTTGCGGATGCTTGCGAGGGGGTTAATCATAAGTAGGAGGTTTGTTCAAGTAAGAACAGCACCTAAGCACCGGTCCACCAACATATCAAATTATGAAAGTAGTGAACACAAATCAAACCAACATGATGAAAGTAACTAGATGAAATTCCCGTGTACACTCAAGAACGCTTTGCTTATCATAAGAGACCGTTTTGGCCTGTCTGTTGTGGGAAACCACGGCCACCTATGGGGCCATGAGCCCCTTTTGGTTCAGCGGGGGGGATGGGCAAGTTGCACAAAGAGCGGAGAAGCGTAACACAACACGGCAGAGGTCACATGGGCAGTTTTACCTAGGCTCGGGCCGCCGCGAGGCGTAAAACCCTACTCCTGCTTTGGTGGATTGATGGTGGAAAAGCGCGGCGGCAAGGTTGCCTTGGGGCGAGCGTGACTACACGCATACGAGTGTGAGGGGGTCTGAATCCTTTCTATAGTTTCCATGGGCCTCCTTTTATAGATAAAGGGGTCACAATAGTGGAATATCAGTCTTTACATACTGATTAGATAGAAAACAGTGCTATCATACCTAACTCTACAGGCTTACAGAGCGCATTAAATGCACCGCTTAGTGTCACATCACAGCTTGCCCGGCAGTCCCTGCCAGGCTGTTTTGCCAGCTTTGTGCCTGCTTGCTTGACACGTCTCAGGACGGGTGTCGCTTGGAGGTATTTTCTGTAGGAGTGGCTACCATGTGGCAGGGAGCAGCCACTCAATCACTTAGGAGCTTTACACCGCATTGATCGATGATGTGCATCGCTGTGAGGTGGTGTGGTGGAGTGGTTTGCCTCCGCGAGCCTCAGCAGGCCTGCTGGGGCGATCTTGGAGGCTCGCTTCTGGGGTATCCCCAACCTCGCCAGGCTCGCCTGCCTGGTAAGGGAGGTTCTTATTGTAGTGGTATCTTGTCTCTCGCAGTCTTGGTCTTCTTGATCTGCACGTTGGTCTTTCAAAGAACTGACTCCTCGCACTTTTTTGATCTGATCTTGGTATTGTAATCTCGTTCTTGGGCCTTTTGTCCGTGTAAGTTAGGGGAAAACATACGCCCCTATTTGTGTTTCCCGACAGAAGCCCCCGGGCCTGAGCCATACGTGTCGCTGGGCATGTTAGGTTAGGCCCCAAACGATGCATGGACACGTGATAGGAGAAGGCTGTGTTATGGTTCGCCATGACGACCAGTCAATCCAACATCCACTTTGCGTAATTACCGTGAGGCGTGGGGGCGTGGGACTGTACCAGTTAATGTAAAAAATGGTAACTTTTCTGAAGAGTCGTGCCCTCTCCCACGTTGTTTCCCTTAAGAGGGGAAACGCGGAAAGGTGCTTCTCATTCATCGTCTGCCTCGCCTCTCCATCATCTTCTTCCGCAAGCCAAGAAACCGCCCGCTCTGTTCGCCCACATTCGCTGCTGATCCCCTTCCAATTTCCTTCCCACTCCCCCATCATATCTTAGGGGATAAGGGGAAACAACTGCTGCAAGGGGACAGCAGACGACCGCTACAAAGGAGGCAGCCCTCAAGGTGAGAAAGAGGGCGACTGAGCTAGACAAGAAGCAAAAAGAAGATGTCGTCCTCTACCCATCGAACCTCGACGACCATGTGCTGCAGGTGAGGTATGGATACTTGTGGGGGAGGGAGGTCCCGAAGGGGCATGGCGCTCCTAAGGTCCTGGCGGAGGGAAAGGAGGACCTGCCAGCTTCATACAGATTATTCTGCGCATATTTCATCTGCGGTCTCTGCCCTCCCTTCTCGGATTTCTTTGAGGCGATGATGGCAATATATGGATTCCATCTCTTGTATTTCATGCCAAATGTAATGGCTTGCATGGCGATCTTTGCCCACTTGTGTGAGAACTTTGTTGGGGTTACCCCCAACGTTGATTTGTTTAGGCACTACTTCGTTCCAAGGGTGGAGAACAGGAGCCATCGCTCTAGGAACATAAGCTGGATGCCACGGGTAGTGCCAAGAGAGAACTGGGATTACATCCCCGGCCAACAGCGCAACAGATGGGAGGAGTGGAGGGGAGATTGGTGCCGGATTCAGGATAAGAAGGCTCCGAAGTTCTGCCAGGCACGGATGGAATGCCTTGAGCGCAGTAATGAATGGAGAGCGTTCGGCCTCACCAAGCACAGGCTCCGCCCGACAATAAATAGGATCAGCCATCTGAAAGCTGTCGGGCTGACTGTCGAACATGTAGGGGCCGACTTTCTCCTCCGTCGAATTGCACCACTGAAGCAACAAGATAGATTTGCCTAGGAGTACGGAGATGATGCAGATAGGATGAGATAGCTCCCTGGCCTGGCCAATAACATATCGGTATACGGCCATGCCTGGTTGTGTGATCAGTTCTTTGGCCGCCCTGGGTTATTCAAACTACTGGTGAACATCATCCCACTGAACATCAACTCTGCCAGGGATCAGACTCTAAAGTGGATGTCAGATTGCAATACCCACGGAGTTGCGAGCGATTGGCGATTGCCCATGTTTGACAAAGAACTGGAATGGGTTTCCACCCTGGTGGAGCGGGCCTCTAGGGTGGAGACCAGAGTGTACAAGCGAACCTCCATACTGGAGGTGGCGTATATCAAGAAGCGGCTGGAGGAGGATAGGGCACTGATGGCCGCAGCAATGGAGAAGGCCAAGAAAGCGGCAGTGGGAAGGGGAAAGATTGAGGAGGGAGGCTCATCCCACGGCAGAGGCGAGGCGCAAGACTCGGAAGGGGTTGCCAGGGATAATCCTACCAGGGGTAAGGGTGCCGAGGAAGAACCTGTCGGGGATGATCCTTCCGGGATGGACGTTCTGTACACTACGGTGACGGAGGCCCAGGATGGAGAGCAGGGTGTGGAGATGGATGAGCCTGTGGAGGACTGGCTTGCGGCAGGCTCTCAGGCTCCCGAGCCGAACTTGGACCCACACCCTCGTAAGCGGGCCGCTAATCGAGGAGCGATAGTCTTTGATCCTGTGCCTGCCACCAAGAAGGAGAAGGAGGCTGTCTCCAAGAGCAGCGTCCCTGAAGCCGTGCGCCGGCATTCCCCTCAGCTTTTCGGGGCCAAGGTTCCTCCTGCCGAGCAGCTAGCAGCCATGGGAAATGTCCCAAGCGCCCGATCGAGTTCGAGCTCTTCGTAGAGCTCATCTTTGTCGGAGCACCTCATGTACCGGCAAGAGTCGAAGCTGCCGGAGAGCTCGTTTCCCTGCCCCATGATACATCCATTTTGCACCATGTTTTCTTACTGTTATTTATGAAGTTTTTATCCATAATAATGCTTTTTGGAGTAATTATAATGCCTTTTCTCTCATAATTTGCAAGGTACACACCAAGAGGGAGAATTTCGGCAGCTGGAAATCTGGACCTGAAAAAGCTACGTCAGGCCACCTATTCTGCACAACTCCAAACAAGCTGAAACTTCACTGGGATTTTTTATGGAATGTTTAAGAATTAATGGAGCCAATAACTACCAGAGGGGGGCCACCAGGTGGGCACAACCCACCTGGGCGTGCTAGGGCCCCCAGGCGCGCCCTGGTGGGTTGTGGCCTCCTCGGCCCACCTCCGGTGCCCATCTTCTGGTATATATGTCATTTTGACCTAGAAAAAATAAGGAGAGTACTTTCGGGACGGAGCGCCAGTGTCTCGAGGCAGAACTTGGGCAGGAGCAATTTTGCCCTCCGGTGGAGCGATTCCGCCGGGGGAACTTCCCTCCGAGAGGGGGAAATCATCGTCCTCATCATCACCAACAACTCTCCCATCTTGGGGGGGGATCTCAATCAACATCTTCAACAACACCATCTCACCTCAAACCCTATTTCATCTCTTGTATTCAATCTTGTTACCGGAACTATAGATTGTTGCTTGTGGGTGACTAGTAGTGTTGATTGCATCTTGTAGTTGATTACTATATGGTTTATTTGGTGGAAGATTATATGTTTAGATCCATTATGCTATTTAATACTCCTATGATCATGAACATGTTTATCTTTTGTGAGTAGTTACTTTTGTTCTTGAGGTCACAGGAGAAATCATGTTGCAAGTAATCATGTGAACTTGATATGTGTTTGATATTCTGAAAGTATGTATGTTGTGATTCCCTTAGTGGTGTCATGTGAACATTGACTACATGACACTTCACCATATTTGGGCCTAAGGGAATGCATTGTGGAATAGTAATTAGATGATGGGTTGCAAGAGTGACAGAATCTTAAACCCTGGTTTATGCGATATTTCGTAAGGGGCCAATTGGATCCAAAAGTTTAATGCTATGGTTAGAATTTATTCTTATTACTTTTCTCGCAGTTACAGATGATTGTGGGGGTGGGGGGGTTAATCATAAGTAGGAGGTTTGTTCAAGTAAGAACAACACCTAAGCATCGGTCCACCCACATATCAAATTATCAAAGTAGCGAACAAAAATCAAACGAACATGATGAAAGTGACTATATGAAATTCCTGTGTACCCTCAAGAACGCTTTTCTTATCATAAGAGGCCATTTTGGCCTGTCCTTTTCCTCAAAAGGATTGGGCTACCTTGCTGCACTTTTTTTACTACTATCATTACTTGCTCGTTACAAATTATATTGCTATCAAACTACTCAGCTACATACAATTTCAGCACTTGTAGACATTACCTTACTGAAAACTACTTGTCATTTCCTTCTGCTCCTTGTTGGGTTGACACTCTTACTTATCGAAAAAAGCTACAATTGATCCCCTATACTTGTGGGTCATTGCCCCATAAGAGGAGCAGGGCCTCTACGCCTCCCATGGAGTTTGAGCTAAACTCCATGTTTATCGATGAAGAGTGAGGAAGACCATTCCCTCCCTTTCTCCTTCTCTTGTAGCAGCTCCAGGTTGTGTGCTTGTATTCGTCAATTGATCTCGCTTGCTGTTGTTGACAGGGAGGAGGAGGAGGAGGAGACGGAGACCCTCGTCCATCGGGTCAGGCGGCTCAAACGCACGAAGCCACCGACGACAGTGGAAGGGACGTGCCCGGCAAGGAGTAGCACGAGCGCCCCAGCACCAAGCCCCCGCCCTGAAGTCATAGAGGAGATTCATCCTGCCACGGGTGGTGGAGAGCCCCCCCCCTCCGTTGAGGTCGAAGGAGGAGAGGGGACCACTCAAGATGAGCCCCTTCGAGAGGGGCCCATCTCGCCTGTTGCTAGAGTCGATGGATCCCTGCCAAGGGTCCCCACGGAAGAGTCCTCCCAGGGAGACGCCGTGGTTCCTGAGAGAGGAGACGACAATCCTAACCCGGCAGCTGATTTTGCCGGGGAAACTGAACCTCCTGCCCGGCAAGCCTCTCCTGGTAATTCATCTGCTTTTCTTCTCATGCTTTCTCTTATCAGTTTGCTTCGTATTCCTGACTCTGTACCTTTGCAATTTATTGCTGGATTTGCTCGCAGCCCCTTTGAGTGAAGAGCCAGATTTGTTGGATGAGGTGGCCAACATAGGAAAGGATGCTACTGAGGAGGCCCCCAAGATTGCCGCTATGGAAGGACAGGAACATGTTGCCGGGGTGCTTTGGAATTCCCAAAGGAGCCCGAGAAAACCATTGGTAGCACGTCAGGGATGGGGGTTGTGGTTGAAGAGAATATACCCCTCGAAACCATGGGCCCCCTTCCCTCATTTGGTACGTAGGCAGAAGTCCTGCCATCCTCTTCGAGCAACTTGGTGCTGGTGCTCGCGCAGCCCGGACTTGGAGCCCACGGCTAGTCTATGGTGACGAGCACAAAACTCAATGAAGAACTTCAGCGCATACTGGCATCGTTCTACCAAGGAGTCTAAGAGGTGGATGACTTCATCGCCATCGCCATGGACATGTCCTTCATGGAGTCCATGGCAGCGGGCCTTAAATAGATGCGGGAGTGGCATAGCCAAAAGTGGCAGGAGCTCAAGGAGCAGCGCTAGTCCGCCAACAAGGTGGATCAAAAACTGAAGGCTAAGGGGTTGGAGTTGCACGACTGGCATGGCAAGCAGTTCCAGGTCCTTCTGAGGCAGTAGGAAATAATCTCTATGATGAAGGAGGACGTCATCGCCCGGGAGACGTGCCTGGCGGAGCGCAAGGTGCTTCTGGATGCTAGGGAGCAGAGCATTGCTCTCCAGGAGGAGAAACTTGAAGCCTCCCTCTGCACCAAGGACGACGATCTGGAGGCCCTCGTGCAATAGAACACCAAAGAAATAGGGGATAAACACAAGGCTGCCCTGGACGCCCTTACTGACGACTCAGTTGCTCAGTTGAAAAAGCTTGCCGATGACCTCGCCATTGCCTCTACCGCCAAAGAGGACCTCGACCAGCAAGTGGTTGAACTGACGGAGAAGCTTGCCGAGAGTACCAAGGAGGTGTCGGCCCTCAATGAGGAGGCGTAGAAAGCAGAGTACCTCATGAAGGACACGCGATCACAGCTTTCCTCCAAGAGCCAAGGCCTTGAGGCTGCCAACGGCATCATCAAGGATCTGAAGGATAGAATTGGCTCCTTGGAGAGCTCAATAGAATCCGTCGAGGCTCGCGAGAAGCAATTGTCTCTGGACACAGCAAGGCACCTCCGAAAGGATGCGGAGGACAAGCTAGAGAACCACTCTGGTCAAGTTGACCTCTGGATCAAAAGCTTTATCGACGTTGCCGATCGCCTTACTGCCCAAACCATGGCGATGGGCGAGGAGGGGCTGGTTTACTTAGCCAGCAAGCAGGAGGCCCCCAGCGCTAGGCTTGGGGTTTTCTTCAGTGAGTTGATCGACAAGCTGACAGTGCATGAAGAGGGAAGGGCAAGCCGCTTCGCGACTGAGTCCCAGAAGCTCGCCCATGACGCCCTCTTCATGGTCTTGAGCAACATCGCCTGCCGCCATCCGGATCTTGACATCGCTGATGGTTTCAGGTAGCCGCTGGAGGGAACAGAGGTTTCTACCGCCGGGGAGAAAGCCGCCCCGCTCGCTGCCAGGGCCTTGATGTCCCAGCTGCTTCACGAAGACGCCAGGCCCGGCGCTGAACTATCCTTGCCACCGTGTTGGCCTGTAACCAAAACAATGATGCATGTCCTATGTTTAGACGTTGTTCTGTTTATGCTTCATGTGGTGTTTGGTACTTTTGCTTAATTCGAATTATATGCTTATCCCTTTTGAGTTTTATCCATGCACTGTTCGTACGATTAGTCTCTATTGCACATTCAGGTTGCATGTCGGTATCATATTGCCGCAATGGTCGTAAGGGTCTCGCGCTTAACAGTTATTTTGGTGTGGATGCGTCCCGACAGGTTTTTCCTCAGTAGTTTCCGATGCAGCCACTCGTTCAGCGAGCAGGCTCTGATCGGAATGAGGGTGCAGACAAGAATCTAGCAGAGGTACCATCTTGTGAAAGATTTCATCACACGAACACTTTGGTACTCAAGGGGTAAACGAAAAATATAAGTCGAAAAGGATACGCAATAACACGGGGATGAGATGAACTTAGCTCTTATTTGTGTCCCCATGCACTCCTTTCTGCCATGACTGCTTGTTGGGCTCGTAGGCTTTAGGAAAGATGGCGCCGCACGTGCATCTATCTCCAGCCCCTGGCAGGGGTTGGTCAAAATCATATATATATCTTACAGGCGGCAAGATACGATGCCGGGCACGACGTGTTTCTCTCCCCTTCTCTTCGCGCCTTCTGAACAATCCAACGGCTATCGGCACAAAAGTCACACCAACGCGGACGGTCTTGCCGGAGTGTACTTACCGGGGCTTCGATCAATGATTCACACCGGCGCTTTACTCAGGACTTCCCTAAATAGGGTAAGTACCGAACCGAGTGTTGCATGGGCTCATCGACATTGACGACTCTAAAAGCCAGAGTGGCTCGATTATCAAAAACCGAGAGTGGCAGAGAGAGAGAGAGAGAGAAACCTTGTTACCCTGCACATCGCCCTCTTTCCCGAACGGGGTTCATGGTGCACCCACACTGCCTGATCCTCCCGGGGTGGCCTCATCGCCCCATTTATCGGCCTTCGTCGTTGCTGTGGCCATGACGAAAAGAGGCGATGGAATTTGTACAGGACCAGAGGGGGAGCGATGTTGTTCTCCCACTCCGTCCCTGCCCTTCTCTGCCTTCTCTCAGGCGCCATTAAACAATGACGTTGTTGATGAAGTAGGTGATGAAGATGACGCGTTGCTTACGCTCTCGGGTTCACGCAAGTGATCCCCCTACCTTGCACGCCAAAGATGTCGTGGGAAACCATGGCCACCTAAGGGGCCATGAGCGCCTTTTGGTTCGGCGGGGGGATGGGCACGTTGCACAAAGAGCAGAGAAGCGTAACACAACACAGCGGAGATCACACGAGCAGTTTTACCCAAGTTTGGGCTGCCGCGCGGCATAAAACCCTACTCATGCTTTGGTGGGTTGATGGTGGAAAAGCGCGGCGCTCTTGCCCGGCAAGGTTGCCTCGGGGCGAGAGTGGCTACGTGTGTATGAGTGTGAGGGGGTCTGAATCCTTTCTGTGGTTGCCATGGGCCTCCTTTTATAGATAAAGGGGTCACCACAGTGGCAAATCAGCCTTTACGTACTGATTAGAGAGCAAACAATGCTATTATACCTAACTCTGCAGGCTGGCAGAGCGCATTAAATGTGCCTCTCACTGTCACATCACAGCTTGCCCTTTAGGCCCTGCTGCACTGTTTTGCCAGCTTTTCGCTTGCTTGCTTGACACATCTCAGGACGGGTGTCTCTTGGAGGTATTTTCTGTAGGAATTGGCTATCATGTGGCAGGGAGCATCCACTTAGTAACTTAGGAGCTTGACACCGCACTGATAGACGACGTGCGTCGATGTGAGGTGGTGTGGTGGAGTTGTTTGCCTCTGTGAGCCTTGGCAGGCCTGCCGGGGTGATCTTGGAGGCTTGCTTCCATGGTATCCCCAACCTCACCAGGCTCGCCTGCCCGGCAAGGGAGGTTCTTCTTGTAGTGTTATCTTGTCTCTCTGGACAGTTTTGGTCTTCTTGATCTGCATGTTGGTCTTTCAAAGAACTGATTCCTCGCGCTTTAATCTGATCTTGGTGTTGTAATCTCATTCTTGGGCCTTTTGTCCGTGCACAAGTTAGGGGAAAACATATGCCCCTATTTGTGTTCCCCGACATTGTCCTTCGCCTCAAAAGGATTGGGCTACCTTGCTGCACTTTTGTTACGTTACCATTACTTGCTCGTTACAAATTATCTTGCTATCAAACTACTCGTTACTTATAATTTCAGTACTTGTAAAGAATACCATGTTGAAAATTGCTTGTCATTTCCTTCTGCTCCTCGTTGGGTTCAACACTCTTACTTACCGAAAGGACTACGGTTGATCCCCTATACGTGTGTGTCATCATAGTTGGAGAAAAATGGGGTGGGGAGGGGGAGTTAGATATTTCAGCGGTAGGCCAAAAATTTCGAAAGGTGGAGGGAAACTTTGCGCATGGTGCCGCCGGACACCATTCACTTTGAAAAAATGTGTGCATCGCAAACAATTCTTCTGCTTTACGTGCATGCGATGAGTTTGATCATTCAAATTTTGGTGGAAATTTCCCTGGGTACTGTCCTCATCCACGTCATTGCATAATTTAACATCGCTTGCTAATTTCGGCAGACAAAAGAGCCTACAACACATAGACCACACTTACTGAATCGAGCAATTTTAGTAATTAAACAGAGCCAGTTAACCTAAGCATTGCTCTAACAAAAGACAAGCATTATAAACAAAGGCTAAGTACACATAATTTTAATAAAGTCGCTGCCGCGCCGCCCTATGCCTCGCTAGTGTAAGATGAGACATCAATGACTTGTCCTAGCGACATGCCGCCGTTGGTGGACTACGCATCCCCCCAGATGAAGTCGACCGCGTCATCTTCCTTGTCCTTGTCCTCGGTGCTGCCCTCAAGGTTGTAGTACTCGTAGCGCCAGAGCTCGCGTTGGTAGTCCACCGCCGATTCCTCAATGGACAGGATCTTCTCTACCTCATCCTCAGCCATGTGCAACTCCTCCTCCCGGTGCTCCTCGGTCTTCGCCGCCTCCTACATCTCCAACTCCCGCTCGACAATCTCATGAGGAAGCAGGTGCTCCATGGCCTCTGCCACCTTTTCAAACATGGGTTGCATGCTGGATTTTGAGGTGGCCTAGAATATCTTGGCGTGTGCGTCCTCGATCTTTGTGTGGATGGCCTCGACTCGGGCCAGGGCGACATCAGCGTGGCAGATGGCAGCTCGAGCGCTCTTGGCGTTTGCAGCCGTTGTTGCAGTAGCTGCCGCAACCGTCATCGCGGCTACTGCAGACGCCCTCTCGATGGAGGCGGCGGCGCTCGGGGAGGATGTGGCCACCGTACGGGACCTCACGAAGTGTTTCCATGACGTCATCCTTTGCAAGAAGGGGTTGTGGGAATGGGGATCAAGGATTTGTGGATTCGGGGGTGACCGGCACTAGAGCAGACAAAGCCAGCGAAGCTTATGGAGGAAGACTTAAATAGACCCACAAATTTTCATCGCAAAGGGTTCCTACAACAAACTGTGTGTGATGTTGTTGATATTTTGTATTAGTTGTGAAAGACGAATTTGGAATATAGTGGCAATGGATGGTGTTTTAAATGTACGAGAAAATTGGGAGTACTAATACAAATGTCATGTCAAAATTTGGAAAATTTTAGGGGTCATTTGACCTTTTTAAGACATTTAAGTGATTATCTACCCATTTGATTACTATAATTCAAATTTGAACTACATGTACATGCAACACTAACCATAACGGTTTGAAAATTCATATTTGTAGACTTGTCTGCGAGTTAATTACATATGCAGTAAATTATAAGGAATTTTCAAACATATTGGTGTCACAGCTTGGACACAAAGCATCAAGTGTGATGGCATTTAAATTCCCCAAAAAATCAAAAAATAACCTAAATACATGAAACCTTGCTTGACGTAATGGCATGGCACCGAGATGGTGTGGTAAAAAAATTGGCTAGTTTGATGGAAGTTTGGACACACACCCCTCACAAACCGAAACAACTCACTAGAAAGCTCGTGGTTCCAAGAGGGCACAATGCATGTTTGTTGATGAGCCGATGATAGCTTCCTCTTATGGCCTTCAAACTTTTTCTACCGTTAATGTGCACTAATACATCTGTCATGTCAAAATTTGGAAAATTTCATGTGTCATTTGACCTTTTTAAGACATTTAAGTGATGTTCTAACCATTTAATTACCGCAATTGAAACTTGAACTGCATGTACATTCAACGGCTAACCATAACGGTTTGAAAGGTCATATTTGTATACTTGTGTGCGAGTTAATTCCATGTGCAGTAAATTTGAAGGATTTTTCAAACATATTGGTGTTACGGCTTGGACACAAAGCATCGAGTGCCATGACGTTTAAATTCCAAAAAAATCAAAAAGTATCAGAAATACATGAAACCTTGCTTGACATAATGGCATGGCACCAAGATGGTGTGGTAAAAATGGTATGTTTGATCAAACCCCTCACAAACCGGAGCAACTCACTAGAAGGATCGTGGTTCCAGGAGGGCACGATGCATGTTCGATGACGAACCGGCTATAGCTTCCTCTTATGGCCTTCAAAAAAATTCCACAGTTAACGTGCATTAATACAACTGTCATGTCAAAATTTCAAAAATTTCAGGGGTCATTTGACCTTTTTAAGAAGTGATTTTCTAGCCATTTAATGATCGTAATTCAAATTTGAACTACATGTACATGCAACAGCTAACCATGACGGTTTGAAAAATTCATATTTGTGCACTTGTGTGCGGGTTAATTTCATGTCCAGGCCAAGATCCTCCTCGGGCCGTCTCTCACCCTGTTGATGGCGCTTCTGCGGGTCTTCCGGAACACGAAATTGTTCCCTGATGCGACCGCCGTGGCCACCAATGCTAGCTCAAGGGGCATCCTGTGCTCCGCAGGAGCAACATGAGAAGAATGCAACAAAGTGACAAAAAAATCAGCAAAAGGTACTTACCCGATCACCGTCGGGATGGCCCGTCTCGGCGGCGCAGCCTGGATGGCTCGACGCACCTTCTTGGCGGCCTTCTTGCCACGTGCTGGCATCGCCTCCGTCGCGTGTTTCGGTGTCGGCCTCGGCACCACCAAGTCCTTCCCGTGTGGTGGGCGCGCCTTCGCCAGCTCGCGGGACGACCCATCCTCGGTCGTTTTCTTCGGCCATCTCGGGGAGTCGACACTTCCATCTCTTCCCATCATCAGTGCTGCACCGCCCATCTCCATAAGGTTCTCCTCCTCGTCGTTCGACCAGTCTCACAAGAGGTCTAGGTGCGGAGACTTACCCGTGTGGAGCGCCACGCCAGCTTCGACGCCAGCCGGTTGCGCTTCAGCTGGCTTCGCATTCTCGGCAATTGACTTGCCCCCATCCAAGTCGGTATGCTCGGCTGCCAATACCCACATCCTTGGCCTGTCACAGATTTGTTGGACCGCGAGCAGTAGTCTGTCTCTCGTCGCGTCAGGATGGAAGAAAAGCTCAGACATTGCAAAAAAATGGAGACGAGGGACTCACCATTTGCGCCGAGCGCTCCTTGTTGTAGGGCGCCTTCCCGAAACGCCAACCAGTGCGCATCTCGGCCTTGGAAATGGTGTTCACCCAGTCGGTAACTTGCGCCGACGTTAGCTCCCGGGCCGACATCCGGGTGCGGTCCTGCCGATCGCCCATCTCGGTGATGATGTGAACCGGTGTTGCGGTAGCAGCACCCGGCGCGCGATGAAGGCGGAGATGAGATCCGTCTCGGTGAACCCTTTGTGCGCCATCATCTCGACAATCCGGCTCCACAGGTTTAGCATCCCCTGCGACGGGTTCTTGGGCAGGTGGCCCCAGTTCATCCTGGCGAGTGGTTGCTCGTTGACAAAGGCGATAGGTTGATGTTGTCCGTGCCAACATTGCAAACATAGAAGAAAGAATTCTACCAGTTCTTGGCAGAATCCTCGAGGGGCATCTTGGGAAACGGCCCGTTCGGCCGGCCCGAGATGACGGTGGCCCCGCAGTCGGACATGGTCCCGGCCATCGGCCCCTGTTGCTTGAGGAAGAAGAGGAGGGCCCAGAGCAATATGTCCGGGCCCACGCCCTGGTAGCCCTCGCAGAGCGTGGCAAAGTCGGCAAGCTGCAGCACGGCGTTGGCACCAAGATGGTGAGGCTGCAACCCGAAGAATCTCAAGGAGGAGCGGAAGAAGGTGCTCGCTAGGAGGCTGAACCCGCGCTTGAAGTGGCTGAGGAATACCACGTGTTCGCCCTCCTCCGACTGCAGCTCCACCTCATCACCCGCCATGCACGCAGCCACCTCCGTCGCCGGCGGCAGCCGCCTGGTGTCGCGGAGGTACTGGATGTCCCCTGTAAGGGCATATTTATCCCTAAGTGTTTTGGTGATTAATGACAATGCTTTTGCGGACTAATCGTGTGCCTTGAGTTTCTCAGTTGTTTCATCGCTAGGCACAAGACGGTTTGGTGCCCCTCGAAGACTATTGAAGACGGCATTTTTTTCTACATTTCTTTTGGTGGATTTGAGTCGTAGGAGAGCCGTACTATTAAGAGGGGGTCCGCGTCGGAAAGGTTTGGGTGGAATCATCACGTACACGTTTCCTTTCTTGTCTCCTCCTTTCCCCTGCTCTTTGGAGCATTCCCCGTTTATCCTCTATGTGAGTGTCTGGACTACTGTTGCTGAGCTTGCGGTAGTACTGCTCCCTGGAGCGGTAGTACCGCAGGCACTCGCGGTAGTACCGTGCCCCTGCGCGGTAGTACCGCGGGAGCCCACGGTAGTACCGCTCCTTTGGAGTCGTAGTACCGTGGCTCCCTGGCCAAGTACCGCTGCTTCGCGGTAGTAGGCGCGGATGTAATTTTTTACATCTGCACCCATGCGGTAGTACCGCGCCTTGTGCACGATAGTACCGTGACGGATGTTTGCATCGTCTCTTTGATCGCGGAAGTAGGCACGGATGTATTTTTATTCATCTGTGTCGTTGCCTGGCAAGGACCTACCTGCCTTGGGGCAGTACCGTAGGTGGGAGCGGTAGTACCGCGCTCGCGGTAGTACTGCTTGTGTTATAGTCTCTGCAGCTGTCGCGGTAGTACCATGGTCACCCACGGTAGTACCGCGTGGCCTTGCGGTAGTACCGCGCTCCTGGAGCGGTAGTACCGCTTGTCGCAAGCTGGTCTAAGTGGATAACGGTTGGATGTTGTTTCCCACTATAAAAGGTGTGTCTCCTACTTCTAGTTGACTACCTCTTCCATCCCTAAGCTCCATTGTTGCTCCAAGCTCCATTTTCGGCCGATCTCTCTCCCTAGCCAATCAAACTTGTTGATTTGCTCGGGATTGGGTGACAAGGCCCCGATCTACACTTCCACCAAGAGATATTCGATTCCCCCCACTAATCCCTAGCGGATCTTGTTACTCTTGGGTGTTTGAGCACCCTAGACGGTTGAGGTCACCTCGGAGCCATAGTCCATTGTGGTGAAGCTTCATGGTGTTGTTGGGAGCCTCCAATTAAGTTGTGGAGATTGCCCCAACCTTGTTTGTAAAGGTTCGGTCGCCGCCTTCAAGGGCACCAATAGTGGAATCACGGCATCTCGCATTGTGTGAGGGCGTGAGGAGATTACGGTGGCCCTAGTGGCTTCTTGGGGAGCATTGTGCCTCCACACCGCTCTAACGGAGACGTACTTCCCTTTAAAAGGAAGGAACTTCGGTAACACATCCTCGTCTCCACCAGCTCCACTCTTGGTTATTTCGTGCCTCTACTTTTGCAAGCTTACTTGTGTTGTATCTATTGCTTGCTTGTGTGCTTGTTGTCGTTGCATCATATAGGTTGTTCACATAGTTGCATATCTAGACAACCTATTTTGTTGCAAGGTTTAAATTGATAAAGAAAAGCTTAAAAAATGTTAGTTTCCTATTAACCCCCCCCCCTCTAGTCAACCATATCGATCCTTTCGATTGGTATCAGAGCCTTATCTCTTTATTAAGGACTTTGTCGTTCGAAGAGTATGGTTGACACCAACGACGGTGCGGAGGAGCACTCCGGTGTGAATCCTATCTCGTCTACGGCCGATGGGGGAACCTTGGTCTCCCGTGAGGAATTCAATGTGGCTTTAGACACATTGAAAAACTCCATGACGACCGAGGTTGAAAGCATGTTTACTAAATTTCTAGAAGGACTTAAACTGTCCACCTTGCCGATGAAAGTGGGTGATCCCATTAACAAGGTGACGGATGCTACCTCCTACAAGGGGGAAGCTAACAGTGAAAAGGGCCCTTCTACGAGTGGTAGAAATGGCTCCGGCATCTTTGCCCATGTGGAACCTCCAACTTATGGTGGACCGATTCCCTCTACTCATTTAAATCATACCGGTCCTCCTCCTAAGGTTGTGAAAAATGAGGATTTTGACTCTTGGGTTTATCATTTCAAGCGTCATTTAAAACATGTGAATACTAATCTTTGGAGAATCATTGAAGAAGGTTTCTATCCACATGACCCAAGCAACTTCACCCCTCGAGAAGCCATAGATAATCAATTCAATGAGAGTGCTCTCTTCATCATCCAAGATGCAATCCTTCCCGAAGATCTCCCTCATCTTCGACCTCATGCCGTGGCTAAAGACGCATGGCAATGTGTTGTGTTTCTCTATCGAGGAAGTGCTAGCATTCAACACTCCAACTATGAAGTGGTGCAAGATGAAGCCGATGAGTTTGCAATGAAAGAAGATGAAGAACCTCCTGAGCTCTTTCGAAGAGTGACCAAACTCGCGGTCTCACTCCGAGATCATGGGAGCAAGGACACTGATGAAAATTGGATCAAGCACAAGTTCCTCAAGGCCAAGATGACCTACAACAAGGCCATGTCCTCCGTCATTCGTTAAAGACCGGACTTCCACTCCATGACCTCAAGTGAAGTGTTGGATGAGTTCGTTGCAATGAGCATCTTGGAAAAGACCGCTGACAATGTGGTGCTCCGTTATCAAAGGGCAAAGAAGCCCAACCTAGCCTTGAAGTCCAAGGTTAGTGTGGAAGAAGAGGAAGATGAGGAGAGCAACCCCGAAGACACAAAATATGATTATCATGAGCACATGGCTCTTGCCTCAAGACAATTTTGGAGCAAGAAGAATGCAAGACCCAACTTCAACAAGAACAACTCAAGTGGCCTCAAGGGCAAGCAACGAGTTAGAACTTGTTTCAACTGTGGCAATGTGAGCCACTTCGTTGCGGATTGTCCTTACGAGAAGCGGGAAGACAATGGTGGCAAGTTCATCCGAAAAGACAAATCCAAGTCCTTCCCCAACAAGAACAACTTCACCAAGAAGACTCCTACTCGCGGGTTGGTGGTTCAAGAAGAATACCGTGAGGATGACGATGATGATGAAGATAGTGAAACAATGTCCATGGCATCCGTTGCCATTGCCACAACTCTCTGGGTGTCTCTCTTCGATTCACCCAACGAGAACATCACCGCCAAGTGCCTCATGGCTAAAGCCACTAACAAGGTAACCCCCAACATCAAAACCACCATTATTCCTAATCCTTCTTTGATGGTTGGCGTTGACGATGGTAAGGGGTCTAATGAGGAGGTAAATGAATTTGAGTCCTTCATGAGTAAGCTCAAGGGCAAATCCAAGAAGCACTTCGTTGCTCTCTTGGAACAACTTGGTGAAGCCAATGACATGATCGAGGCTCACGAAGAAACCATCTCTAAGATGGAAGGTCATAGTCGTGACAATGCCAATGAGATATCGGATCTCTCTAATGCTCTTGAGGAAGAGCGTGGGCATCGTTTGGCTCTTGAGGAGTCACAAAACGATGACCATGCCCAATTAAAGAAATATCTTGATCATGCTCTTGTTGTGTCTCGTGTGCTAACTTCTGAGAAGGCTAAACTTGGGGTTGATCATGCTAGACTCAAGGAGGAGTTTGATATACTTGACAAGGCCCACAAGGTCTTGAAAGGTGCTCATGCAAACCTCAAGGAGTCTCATGCTCAACTCCAAGTTAAGCTAACCAAGGAAAAGGCCACATTTCCTCACATGGTCTTAATTGATAATGCAAATGCTACTAACCCGTGTTGTGAGCATGTGCATCTTATGGAGGAGAATGCCAAGTTGAAGGAACAACTCGAGAAAGGTCTTGTGTCATGCATACAAGGTGAGAAGAACCTAAATGACCTTTTGAGCAATCAAAAGGAAGTTGTGGGCAAGGAGGGAGTTGGGTTGTCACCCAAGTCCAAGAACAAGAAGAAGAACGAGAAGAAGAATAACAAGACCAAACGACCTCCCCCGCTTAAGCAAACTTTTGTGAAGGAGGGAGAGGGTGCTCCTAAGGAGAAGAAGAACAATGCGAAGAGTGGTGATGCCAAAAAGGGAAAAGCCATCTCTCCCAACAAAGCCGGCGACTTTAACCCCTCTTATGTGTTCTGCCGTGCTAGTGATGGGCATGTTTATGCTAAATTTGTTGGTTCTTCTTATGAGTACATTGAATGGTCTATTTGGGTTCCTAAGACCCTTGTTACTAACATCAAAGGACCCATTGCTAAATGGGTACCTAAAACCAAGCATTGATCTCTTGTAGGTGTTTGCTTCTGGTGGGGGGTCATGGTTGCTCGATAGTGAAGCACCAAATCATATGACCGGGAGCAAGGACTTGGTGGTGGACGTGCAAAAGATCCCATCTATGCCCACCAATGTCGAATGGGGTGATGCCTCACATTCTAAGGTATTGGGTCTTGGCAAGGTTGTCATTTCTCATGATCTAACGATCGAGAAAGTCATGCTTGTTGAGTCCCTTGCATACAATTTACTTTCCGTTCGTCAACTTGCACTCATGGGCTTTGCCACTTTCTTTGACATTGATATCGTGGACCTCTTGTGGAGCAAGACTATTAAAGTAGCCTTTGTTGGGAATGTCGAGAATGGTCTCTATGTGATAAACTTTTCGGAGCGACCCACTAAGACCGAGACATGCCTAATGGCTAAAGTTGACGTGGGATGGCTTTGGCATCGCCGTTTAGCCCACGTTAATATGAGATCTTTGCAAAGTCTTCTCAAGGGGGACCATGTCCATGGACTAACAAATGTTAGTTTTGCCAAAGAACGTGCTTGCAGTGCTTGTATTGAAGGAAAGCTCCATGAGAAGGCTCACCCTCCCACGACCATCATCTACTCGAAGAGACCCTTGGAGCTCCTTCACATGGATCTCTTTGGGCCCCCATCATTTGATAGTCTTGGAGGTAGAAATTATTGCTTGGTGATTGTGGATGATTATTCAAGATACACTTGGGTATACTTCTTCAAGAGGAAGAGTGAGACTCAACAAACCGTCATCGACTTTGCAAATGAAGCTCAACGCCAACATGATGCAAAGATCTTGACAATAAGGAGTGACAATGGCACCGAGTTCAAGAACTACACCTTGGATGAGTTTCTTAGTGATGAGGGGATCAAGCATCAATATGCTGCACCATATACCCCTCAACAAAAATGGTGTAGCAAAGAGGAAGAACCGGATGTTGATGGATGCGGCAAGGACCATGATGGCGGAGTTCAAGTCTCCATACAACTTTTGGGCCGAAGCCATCAACATCGCATGTCATGCATCCAATCGGCTCTATCTCCGCAAAGGTTTGAACAAGACTCCTTATGAGATACTCACCGGCAACAAGCCCAATCTCAAGTACTTTTGGGTGTTCGGGTGTAAGTGTTTCATTCTCAAGAAAGGTGTTCGTTTGTCTAAATTTGAGGCTAGAGCTTATGAGGGCATATTTGTTGGTTATGCTACAAACTCTCATGCTTACTGTGTTCTCAACAAGTCCATCGGACTCATTGAGGAGACGTGTAACGTGGAGTTTGACGAAAATAACGGCTCCCATGTGGAGCAAAGTGGTACTTGTGATGTAGGTGATGAAATTCCTCCCCAAGCCATAAGAAGAATGGGTATTGGTCATATTCTATCCATTGAGGAACCCCTTGTGGCTGAAGGAGAAGGACAATGCTCCACTCAAGTGGAGCCATCACCTCCTCAAGACCCACACGCTTCCGAAGAACAAAGTGAAGGCCCTCAACCTCGTGAACAAGACCAAGGGCAAGATCAATCTCAAGATGGTGGTGAACCTTCAAATGATGCCCAAGGTCAAGTTCTCCCCCTCGAGCAAGTTCAAGCTCATGAGCAAGCTCAAGATCAAGAACAAGCTCAAGACGGCGCTCAAGATAATCAAGTTAACCCTCCTCCTTCCACAACCGAGGAGGAATTAGAGCGTCGTGCCGCGAAGATTGCTTCCAAACTCACCACCAAAGGCCATCTCATGGAGAATGTGGTTGGAAGCCTAAGAAAGGGGGTAAGCACTCGTAGACAATTAGCAAACTATTGTGAACATCACGTGTTTGTCTCTTGTGTTGAACCCCAAAAGGTCTATGAGGCGCTCGAAGATTCGGATTGGCTCAATCCCATGCATGAAGAACTCAACAACTTCGAGAACAACAAGGTGTGGAGGTTGGTGCCAAGGCCTTCGGGGAACCATAACGTCATTGGAACCAAGTGGATTTTCAAGAATAAGCAAGATGCTCATGGGAACATCATTCGCAACAAGGCAAGATTGGTAGCACAAGGCTACTTCCAAGTCAAGGTATCGACTACGGTGAAACCTTTGCTCCCGTTGCTTGCCTTGAATCCATTCGTTTGTTGATTGCTTATGCTTCCCATCACAACTTTAAGTTACAACAAATGGATGTGAAAAGTGCTTTTCTTAATGGTCCTATTAATGAGTTGGTTTATGTTAAGCAACCCCCCGGGTTCGAGGATCCTTACTTCCTGGATCATGTGTATCAACTCGATAAGGCCCTCTATGGCCTTAAACAAGCCCCACGTGCATGGTATGACCACCTTACCGAGTTGTTACAAGATCGTGGATTGAAGTTGGGCAAATCGATCCCACTCTTTTTACTAAGAAGGCCAAAGGGGAGTTGTTTGTGTGCCAATATATGTTGATAACATTATCTTTGGTTCCCCTAACAATGCTTTCAATGAAGAATTTGCCGCTCTCATGGCCTCTAAGTTCAAGGTGTCTTCAATGGGAGAGTTGAAGTTCTTCCTTGGTTTTGATATCAAACAAAGAAGAGAAGGTACCTTCATCAACCAAGCCAAATACACTCAAGACATGCTTAAGAGATTCCAACAAAGTGATGTCAAGCCGGCCTCTACTCCAATGCCCACCAAGTGCCAACTTGACATTAATCCCAATGGTAAAGCGGTGGATCAAAAGGTATATCGCTCTATGATTGGTTCCTTGCTTTACCTTTGTGCATCTAGACCGGATATCATGTTGAGTGTGGGAATGTGTGCACGGTTCCAAGCCACACCAAAGGAAAGCCACTTTGTGGCGGTCAAGCGAATCTTTCGATATTTGGCTCATACCCCAAACTTTGGCCTATGGTACCCAAGAGGAGCTAACTTCAAGCTTGAAGGATTTAAAGATTCTGATTGGGCGGGAGATAAGGTGGATAGGAAGTCCACTTCCAGAGGGTGCCAATTTCTTGGTTGCTCTTTGGTGAGTTGGTCTTCCAAGAAGCAAAGTTGTGTGTCTCTCTCGTCCACCGAAGCGGAATATGTGGCGGTCGGTAGTTGTTGTGCACAACTCTTATGGATGAGGCAAACTTTAAAGGAATACGGTGTCATTTGTGACAAAGTGCCTCTTTGGTGTGACAATGAAAGTGCCATCAAGATTTCTCTCAACCTGGTGCAACATTTCAAGACGAAGCATATTGAGATTCGGTATCACTTCACCCGGGATCACATTAGGCGAGGGGAGATCGAGCTCAAGTATGTCAACACTCATAATAACCTTGCAGATATTTTCATGAAGCCCTTGGATGAAGAAAGATTTCGCGAGTTAAGGCATGAGCTAAATATCATTGATTCGAGCAATGTGACTTGAACCCTTGCGCCCCCTACCACACTCGACGTGTTGTCTAGTTTAGGTGTAGGCATGGACATAGGGGGAGTGTTGTTCTCTCAATGAACTCTCCCTCCCCCCATTATGCATATGTCGATCAACTCTTTCACATTAGCCATTTTTGATGGTACTTGTGCTTCGAAGACGAGTTTTGGTCATGGGCCCAAGGATAATTCTTCGCGGTGCCATACCAACTAACTCAAACATAGGTGGCTCCGGCCACCGCCCTCTCCTTTTGAGAGGTAGTGTCACGTGGTTTCTCCTTGTTGTCTTTCTACCTTGGGTTGTGCGTGTTCTTGTGGTGTCTCTTGTGCTAAAAGTTTCATTGCAAAGACCTCTTTTCGTGTGTCAAAACCAGCTTTTTCTTGAGCTCACGGTACTACCGCAGCCTTCTACGGTACTACCGCATGGGGAGAGCACGGTACTACCGCCCCCGCGCGGCAGTAATTTTTTACTGCCGCCTGGGAGAGCGGTACTACCGCTTTGGTGCGGTACTTCCGCCCAAGCGGTACTACCGCGATGATATGCGGTACTACCGCGCCGTTCTTGACGCGTGGGGATAAGGAAGGGCAGGGGGAGTTCTAACTCCCCCATACCCATTCGTCAGTTCCCACTTCGTCTCTCTCCCTCTCGCTCAAGGACGGGGCCGGCGTCCTTCGTCGGATCTCCGACTCCGGCTGCTCTCCTGCGATTCCGTCCGGTGGAATCGTTCACCACCACATGCTCTTGCCATGGACCAAGGTCTTTCCCCATCTCCCTCTCGTTTCGTTGTTTTTCTTTTCCTCTAGGTTTTTGGGGGAGACTTGTGTGTTCTTGAGATTCTTAGGCTAAATCTATGCAAGAGTAGGATGTAGGAGAGTAGTATTGTGTAGGGATTATACTTGTCCTTTTGTCCTGTGCTAGATTTGATCACCGTAGCACCGCCATGGTTTCGCGGTTCTTTTCAGATTCAAATCTTCGTTTGGATCTGACGCGGCGCGGTACTACTGCCCGTCTGGCGCGGTACTACCACTTGTCCGGTACTACCGCCCGTCCGGCGCGGTACTACCGCACTCGATGCGGCACTAAAATTTTACTACCGCTCCCACCCCGGTCCTACCGTGATCTCGCACGATACTACCGCGACTTGGAGCGGTACTAAAATTTTAGTACCGCATGACCTGGTAGTACTACCGTGGATCACATCTATCTCATGGCAACTTTCACGTATACTTTCTATGTGTTTCTTGTGCTTTGCCGTGGTCTTTGCATTGATCCTTTTGCTTGTCGTGGGTGTTTTTGTGTTTGTGTCTCAGGTGGTGGCTCTCGCCGTTCCAATCCCAGTCGTGACACCGGTTCCAAGCGTCTGCGCAATCCAGGTGAAGCACCAGAGGGTTCCACTACCCCCAAGCGCCATGTCAAGACATCCGCTAGTAAGCACAAGGAACCCAACAAGGGCATGGACGAGATACCCCAATCTGAGTTCGTCCGTCTCAGGAAGCTAAACCCGTATGTGCATCCTCGTGCTACTGTCAGAGGTTGTGAACTGTTTTGGAACAAGCAACAGACTCTCACTTATCTGGATGTCATCAAGAACAAGCAAAATACCTACATGGATGTCAAATGGATAGAAATGCATCACATGAGGAAGGACAAGTTCCGTCAGTACTTTGGAGAAGATCTGGATTTGGTGGAGTAGTTTGGTATTGAACATGTGATATCCTTTCACCTTGACTATGACCCTGAGCTTGTCTGTCAGTTCTTTGCCTCAGTTTACTTTCACCCTGATGAGGAGCGGAGGATGACCTGGATGACCAATGGGCGTAAGTTGACTGCTACCTGGAAGGAGTTCATGGATTTGCTCCATGTTCCTGATGACGGGCTCGACACTCCCGTGGGTGTTTGCCCCCATGCTAATCTTGAGTCTGCTAACAAGGACAAGCTTCAGCCATACTATGTTGAGAAGGCGCTTCCCAATGGCAAGTTAGGGTGGGTGCTCAACTCCTTTCTGGATATCATGTATCGCATCTTCCGCAACTCTTTGTTCCCTTGCATTGGTGACAAGGACAAGGTTCATGCCTATATGGTGGATATGATGCTCCTATGCGAGGAGGCTTGTGTGTCTCAGACTCAGCCAGTTGATGTCTCACACATCATGTGGTGTGAGCTTCGGTTTGCAGTGTTCAACCGCAAGGTGCCTATCTATGGGCCTATCTGTTTCTGCTGATCTCGAAGACTTGGGAGAAGATGTTCCCTGGTGAGGAGTTCCTTGCTCTAGACTGGATTCGACATGATCCCATTTGTCTCCGTGTCAAGCCCAACTGGGCCAACACTACTACTCGTGCTGAGGCGTTTGCTGCTAGGGCTGCTGTTGATGAGGAGGATGCTAGCGCAGAGGATGTTGCTGAGGACCATGCTGCCAGGTCTTCCCATAGTTCCTTTATGCCCTCGTGGGCCAAGAAGCTGAAGAACAAGATGAAGGCACTTTTCTGCATGCAAGCTAAGGGCCAGTACAGGACTCACGTGGCATCCAAGGAGAGTCGTCACCGGGACAAGAAGATCTTGCAGTTGTATGGCGAGGATGTGTCTGGCGGTTCTGAGGATCGCATCACTCCAGAGGCCGAGTGGATGGAGAAGCAAGGCTACAGGTGGACTGATTCTGAGGAGGACGTTGAGGAGACCATCCCTGTCGCCGAGGAGTCAGACGGGGAGCGTTGGGATGAGTTCCCTTCTTGAGCCACCACTTGTGTGTAGGTGTCCTCTCTGCCTTTTGGGCGTCTCGATGCCAAAGGGGGAGAGAGTGTAGGGATTTGCGAGTCGTGTGTCGTGTTTCGTGTGTTTGCGTGTCTCGTTTGAACTTGTGTGCTTGTTTGAACCTCGTTTTGGTTGCTTTGGCTTAGTTTTTCCCTCATATGGTGTAAGACATATGCACTCTATCTATCTTAGTGAGCTAGTGTTATTTTGTGCTACCTTTGTTTATGCACTTACTTAGATTGTTAGTCTTACATGCCTTGTCTCTAAAATATAGGGGGAGTGTTGATCCTAGCTTGTGTGTTGTGCAGTCCAAAGCATCCATCTTTATTGCACACATCTAGGAGGAGCCCGTCTACATTTTAGAGAGGAGGAGTTTGCATATGCTCATTATTATTTCCCCTTGTGCAAATCCCGTATTGTCATCAATCCACCAAAAAGGGGGAGATTGTAAGGGCATATTTATCCCTAAGTGTTTTGGTGATTGATGACAATGCTTTTGCAGACTAATCGTGTGCCTTGAGTTTCTCAGTTGTTTCATCGCTAGGCACAAGACGGTTCGGTGCCCCTCGAAGACTATTGAAGATGGTGTTTTTTCTATGTTTCTTTTGGTGGATTTGAGTCGTAGGAGAGCCGTACTATTAAGAGGGGGTCCGCGTCGGAAAGGTTTGGGTGGAATCATCACGTACACGTTTCCTTCCTTGTCTCCTCCTTTCCCCTGCTCTTTGGAGCATTCCCCATTTATCCTCTATGTGAGTGTCTGGACTACTGTTGCTGAGCTTGTGGTAGTACTGCTCCCTGGAGCGGTAGTACCGCAGGCACTCGCGGTAGTATCGTGCCCCTGTGCGGTAGTACCACGGGAGCCCACGGTAGTACCGCTCCTTCGGAGTCGTAGTATCATGGCTCCTTGGCCAAGTACCGCCGCTTCGCGGTAGTAGGCGCGGATGTAATTTTTTACATCCGCGCCCACACGGTAGTACCGCTCACCGATGGCGGTAGTACCGCGGGTGCCCACGGTAGTACCTCTCCTCCAGAGCGGTAGTACCGTGGTTCCCTGGCCTAGTGCCGTTGCTTCACGGTAGTAGGGGTGGATGTAATTTTTTACATCCGCACCCACGCGGTAGTACTACGCCTTGTGCACGGTATTACCGTGACGGATGTTTCCATCATCTCTTTGACTGTGGAAGTAGGCACAGATGTATTTTTATTCATCCGTGTCGTTGCCTGACTAGGACCTACCTGCCTCGCGGTAGTACCGTAGGTGGGAGCGGTAGTACCGCGCTCGCGGTAGTACTGCTTGTGTTATAGTCTCTGCAGCTGTCGCGGTAGTACCGTGGTCACCCACGGTAGTACCGCATGGCCTTGCGGTAGTACCGCGCTCCTGGAGCGGTAGTACCGCTTGTCGCAGGCTGGTCTAAGTGGATAACGGTTGGATGTTGTTCCCCACTATAAAAGGTGTGTCTCCTACCTCTAGTTGACTACCTCTTCCATCCCTAAGCTCCATTGTTGCTCCAATCTCCATTTTCGGCCGATCTCTCTCCCTAGCCAATTAAACTTGTTGATTTGCTCGGGATTGGGTGACAAGGCCCCGATCTACACTTCCACCAAGAGATATTCGATTCCCCCCACTAATCCCTAGCGGATCTTGTTACTCTTGGGTGTTTGAGCACCCTAGACGGTTGAAGTCACCTCGGAGCCATAGTCCGCTGTGGTGAAGCTTCGTGGTGTTGTTGGGAGACTCCAATTAAGTTGTGGAGATTGCCCCAACCTTGTTTGTAAAGGTTCGGTCGCCGCCTTCAAGGGCACCAATAGTGGAATCACGGCATCTCGCATTATGTGAGGGCGTGAGGAGATTAAGGTGGCCCTAGTGGCTTCTTGGGGAGCATTGTGCCTCCACACCGCTCTAACGGAGATGTACTTCCCTTTAAAAGAAGGAACTTCGGTAACACATCCTCGTCTCCACCGGCTCCACTCTTGGTTATTTCGTGCCTCTACTTTTGCAAGCTTACTTGTGTTGTATCTATTGCTTGCTTGTGTCCTAGTTGTCGTTGCATCATATAGGTTGTTCACATAGTTGCGTGTCTAGACAACCTATTTTTTTGCAAGGTTTAAATTGATAAAGAAAAGCTTCAAAACTGTTAGTTGCCTATTCACCCCCCTCTAGTCAACCATATCGATCCTTTCATCCCCCTCGTTGCTCTCGGACCACTCCTAGGACCCCTTTGGGTGCGCCATCAGTGGAGCTTGTCAGAGGCGCAGAGTGCAGCAGCAAGAAGAAGGCCGAAGCGGTCGACGGACGTTGCAGGCGGCATCTGGGCGCTGCTGCAAGGGAGTGGTCGAGATTTGGAGGAGAGGGATAATAGGAAGATGAAGGGAGAGCGAGAGGAGAGTGCGAGGGCGTTTCCGCCGCCCTCCCTCTGTTTTATAACCACAACGGGACGTGTGGAAGGGGGGTCGGTTGTGCCCATGATTCCACGTCCCTGTAATGTGCGGGCACATTCCCCCCCATGAGTTAACTACATGGAGAAGTGCAACCGCCCACCGCTGCCACAGTAAATCCCCCACGTGCGGGCTGTGGGTATGGGGTGGCGGGGCCCAACCCACTGTTGCGTTCCATGGCACGCGTGGCCTGGCAGGGCCTTGCCGGCTGCTGTTTACCAAGTGGCGCTGCATCGAGGCGTGGGGCGCGTCCTTCCCCTTCAAGACTCAGTGGCATTCCCAAGCCGAGAGGCCTCGATCCGGCTTCCAGAAGCTGGCACATAGTGTGGGTTGCTGGGACCCGGCGACAGCAAGCTTCACCAACCCAATCGCCTCCTCAGGGGGGGTAAAACTAGGAAGGCCCTCCTGCTTGGAGCCGATGTGCCTTCATAGCTTCGGGTACTACTGTCGGGGGTATGGCCCCCGGGCAGGCAATGGAACCCAGATCCTTTTCAAAAACATCGGGGCTGGCGAAGCCCCTTAATCCGTCTCACCCCTGGCTGACACCCAGCGCGACCCGGCCAGCCGGCTGGCGCATGCCGACCATCCACAAGAAGTCAATCCTCTGTGACAGGTATGCGTCGCTACAGTGCGCCCTCCTTTACGCCGGCCCCGGCAGGCACGGCGGCGGCGCTCCCCACACTCCCGTCCGGGGCGAGCGGTGTCCTGGAGGCATGGCCCTGTAGCGGGGTGGCGCTGACTATCCCATGATGCCTGGCAAGGTGTGCCACAGTATCCAGCAACCGGCCGTACCCGCGCCCGATGGCCCCGGTCCGGCCGGCACCTAGTGGACCCAACAGACCCGGGGCCCCCACTGCCAACTTCTAGACACTAACACTAGTGCCCCACTCTTATGTAACTTTACCATTGTAACCCGGGGGGGCAGCCTATAAGACCCTCCGGTGCCCCTCCATGCAAAGGACTGGACTCTAATAGAACTCACACCCACACCCACACTAACGCAAAGGAGAAGCAGCGCATGCATTGGCATGTTTTCCTCCCCTCGAACAACTCTAGGAGCAAACATGTATCCACTTCATATAAACCACACTCGGCAGGACTAGGGGTGTTATCTCTCCGGAGAGCCCCAAACCTGGGTACGTCTCGTGTCCCAAACTTGCTTGTGCTAACCTCACCTCTGGAGCACATCGGTGCCCTTGTGTCTGTCCCCTCTTTCAGCCATCCCATGGCATCTGCCATGAGATCACCACGACAGTTCTCTTGGCTCAACACAAACAGTTCATCCGAGTGAACTGTCTGCCGTATATCACACATCCTTTGATCTTGCTGACGGTTTTCTGTTGTGTTACCTAATCACAAATAGTTCATCCGAGTGAATTCTATGCCGTATATCTCACACACCTTCATCTGGTTGACCATTTCTGTTGTTATGCTCATCGCAAACAGTTCACGCGAGTGAACTATGTGCCACGTATTTCACACACAACTATAATCTAAAACGTGTTTGATGTCTCTACCATCGCAAACGTTTCATATCATTTTTTACGATTTTATTACACCACCATTTGCGATTAATGCATCGCACACAGTTTGGTTGAAGGGACTCTGATTGTACAGTCGTGTTTGGACCATCCTGCAGTAGTGGTTGCTGCTCTCTTGTGGTCTATCCGAGAACAAAGAACAAATCATGTTTTCAAAGTGTTGTACATAGAGATCCTACTGACATTATTTTTCTTGTTTGTTCCCTGTTGGACTCTTGGAAAAATCTACAGAAAGAGGCGTACAAAACATGCTCCATGCCTAGAAGGATTACGTTAGTGACTCGCGATGTCTTGAGAGGTGGGCATGGCTTGCCACCACATGTAAGGAGAATTTTCTAAAGTCAGTTGTTGTTATGCTTCCTGGCCTCGAAGCATTTTATGTTAGTTTGGTCTCATGTCCTTCAAACTGCTGATACTTTGTAGTTGTTGCATAGTCGCTTCTCCTAATAGTTAGTGTGGCTGGACAGAGTTTCTTTTGCTTAGCTGGTTAGAATTGGTTAGATTTGAAGCATCCTTGTGTGGTTATATATCAGCGATGTAATGGTTTCTCAGTTGCCTCCTGTAAGAAAGACTCTGTTTTCGTAATGAAATCGGGGCTTTGTGGCCCCTTTTATTGAAAAAAGATGTCAGTTAACCATAGGATGATGGCAAGATTTAGAGAACTTCTCAACCGGCTTGAGGTCAAGGAGTTGTACTTGAACGGTCGATGCTACACGTGATCGAATGAGAGGCGGAGTGATACTTCTCCAACATATCTATAATTTTTAATGTTCCATGCTATTATATTATCAATCTTGGATGTCTTATATACACTTTCAAGCAATTATATATCATTTTTTGGGACTAACCTATTAAGTTAGTGCCCAGTGCCAGTTGCTATTTTTTTTTTGCTTATTTTTGGTTTTGCGGAATATCAGTACCAAACGATGTCCAAATGCCATGAAACTTTTTTGGAGATTTTTTCTAGACAAAAGAGACAGTAGAAGTTTCTGGAGAAGATCAGATGTAAAGCATGGGCCCACGAGGCACCAGGGCGCGCCTAGGGGGTAGGCGCGCCCTGGTGGCTTATGGGGCCCACATGGCTTCGTTTGACCTAACTCCGCCTCTATAAATTCTCTAAAATCATGAAACCAATAGAGGAGTCCACGAAATACTTTTTCCGCCACCGCAAGTTCCAGAACCACGAGATCCCACCTGGAGGCCTTTTCCGGCACTCTGCCAAAGGGGATTCAATCACGCAGGGGCTCTACATCATCCTTGCAGCCCTTTCGATGATGCGTGATTAATTTATCATGGACCTATGGGTCCATAGTTAGTAGCTAGATGGCTTCTTCTCTCTATTTGATCTTCAATACAATGTTCTCCCCGATGTCTATTCGATGTAATGACTTTTTGTGGTGTATTTGTTGAGATCCGGTGAATTGTGAGTCTATGATCAGATCTATCCATGAATATTATTTGAGTTTCTCTGAACTCTTTATGCATGATTATTATAGCTTTATATTTCTTCTCCGATCTATTGATTTGGTTTGGCCAACTAGATTGATTTATCTTGCCATGGGAAGTGGTGCTTTGTGATGGGTTCGATCTTACGGTGCTCAATCCTCGTGACAGAAGGGGTCATGACATGTATGTATCATTGCTATTAAGGTTAAAAGGATAGGATTTATTTCATGTGTGAGTTTATCTTGTCTACATCATGTCATCTTACTTAAGGCGTTTACTCCGTTTTTCCATAAACTTAATACACTAGATGCATGTTGGATAGCGGTCGATGTGTGAGTAATAGTAGTAGATGCAGAATCGTTTTGGTCTACTTGTCTCGGACATGATGCCTATATACATGATCATTGCCTTAGATATCGTCATAATTATTTGCTTTTCTATCAATTACCCAACAGTAATTTGTTTACCCACCGTATGCTATTTTCAAGAGAGAAATCTCTAGTGAAATCTATGGCCCCCGGGTCTATCCTTTATCATATATTAAAACCAAAAATAACTTGCTGCATTTTTTTTGTATTTTTGTTCGATCTATCTATCAAAAACTATACAATTTAATCTTGCTCGTAGACGTCAAGGGATTGACAACCCCTTGTCCGCGCTCGGTTGCAAGGATTTGGTGTCTGTGTGCAGGTGCTGCTAATGAGTTGTTGCTTGGTTCTCCTACTTGAGTGATAACCTTGGTTCTTAACTAAAGAAAATACTTATCTCTAATGTACTGCATCATCCTCTCCTCTTCGGGGAAATCCCAACACAGTTCACAAGTAGCACGGAGCCCCACACTGGAGAAAATCGACCATGTTTTCATCTCTAACTTGTGGGAAGATTATCCATGCAACCTTCTGACGGTCTTGGACTCGGCAATGTCAGACCACTACCCCCTTCTTGTGGATCTAGATGTGGATTTTCAGTTGGGACGATGTTTCAAATTCGAGGGTTTCTAGCCCAAAGCACAGGGCTTCCTTGATATAGTACAGGAGGCCTGGCAGTCGGTGGCATCAGAGGGGAACCCGTTTGTGGTTTTGCACAACAAGTTACATGCAACGGCAAAGGCTTTATAGAGGTGGAGCGATCGATCGGGAACATCTGACTTCAACTTTCCTTAACGCTGGAGCTGATCGGGCGACTAGACATGGCAACAGATTCCAGGCAACTGTCGGACCAGGAACATGGGATGCATAAACTATTAAAGAAGAAGCTATTGGGATTATGCTCACTGGAGAGGTCCATTGCGAGATAGAGTCCGAGACTTTTGCAGATTAGGGAAGGGGATGCAAACATGGCCTTCTTCCAGAGACATGCCAGGCATAGGCAGTGGAAGAATGTGATCACATCACTACAACATGATGGTGCAATGCACACGGGGTAGGAAAACATCACAGAGATGGTGGATGATTACTATGCAGATTTGTTTGGATCAGCGGCACCCAGGGTGGCCTCTGTTAACCTGGACATGCTTGATCTTCTGTCCCAAGATCTTACGCACCTAGAGGAGCCATTCACTGCTGAAGAGGTGGAGAAGACCATTAAATCAATGTCGTTTGACAAGGCACCGAGCCCCAACGGATTCACCATAGATTCTATGTGACTTGTTGGTAGATCATCAAAGCTGACTTCATGCATGCACTTGAGCAGTTTCACAGAGGGGACATGAGGGGCTTGGCGGCGATTAACAAGGCGTTGGTGTCACTCCTCCCTAAGATGGTCGGGGCGGTGGATATCAAATAGACAAATACTATAGACCGGTTAGCTTGATAAGTGGGCCAATAATATTTTTTTGACAAGATCCTGGCCATGAGACTTGTAGTGTATCTCCTAAGGCTGGTGGGACACCATCAAAGTGCATTCGTGCATGGTCGCTAGCTCCACGACAACTTTATGCTGGTGCCGTGCACAGCAAGGCGACTACAGGCTATGAGGATCCCGACGATACTGCTTAAACTTGACATCACCAAAGCTTTTTACACCATCAATGGCCTTCCCTACTTGAGGTGTTGCAGAGGTTTGGTTTTGGGTCCAAGTGGATTGCTTGGATATATGGATTATTGGCCACCTCTTCCACGAGAATCATGGTAAAAGGTCTGCCAGGAAGACCAATTTTGGCGTGCCAGGGGTTTAGCCAAGGGGACCCGTTGTCCCCAATTCTCTTCGTCCTATGCATGGAACCCCTCCGAGCCCTCTTCCAGTACGCTACAAAGAAAGGACTACTAGCACCGCTTCCTTGATTGGGGCTACGACATCGGATCTCTATGTTTGCTGATGATGTGGTGGTATTCTTCAAACCAAACGACCTAGAGACACACACTTGTGATGCAATCCCGTAGCTCTTCGGTCAGGCATCAGGTTTGGTGGTAAACATGAACAAGAGCATGACGTTGCCAATCCGTTGCTCACAGGACGAGATGCTGATGATTACAGCTACTTTGTGGTGCCCCATAGCCCGTTTCCGTGCAAATATATCGGGTTACCGTTGACACTTAGGATGCAAACGGCAGCATAGCTACAAAGTCTGGTGGACCGGGTGAGTGACACTTTACCACATTGGAAGGCAACAATGCTTTCGAAGAGTGGTCGGTTACTTCTCATTCAATCGGTATTATGCGCAATCCCAGTGCACTACATGCTGGCTTTGGATTTCCCAGCGAATACTCTCTCGGCATTGACCAAGATTTGCTGTGGATTTCTCTAGTGTGGGAAAAAGGAGGCGAGAGGGGGAAGTTGTTTTGTAGCCTGGGAGGCAGTGTGTAGACCAAAGTGGGCCAACAGGCTTGGGATCCCCAACATGTAGTGGCTTAACAAAGCGTTGCAAGCCCGATGGCCATGGGCGATATGAAAAAGACAGGCCATGGGCAGAGTTCTAGATTGATGTACCGGGGGAGGATCTTTCCTTGGTTCAGGCGGCTGCAAGCATGATGGTTGGCAGTGGCAAGTCCATGTTGTTTTGGGAGGATAGGTGGTTAAATGTCTCTCGAATATGTGACTTGGCCCCGATGGTGTATGAAAGGATCCCGCCTGGGATCAAGAGATCGAAGCTTGTCTCGGAGGCACTCGACAACAACAGTTGGGCAGGCGATATTGGTCCTGACCTCACAGCCGAGGCGTTGCTTCAATTCCTTTAGCTTTGGTCGGGGTCACGGCGATGCAGGTCACGGAGAACATGGAAGATGTGGTCAAGTGGAGCTGAGAAAAGAACGGCCAGTCGGCTCATTCGGCATATGCGACTAGATTCATGGGCCTCGAGGTGTCTCCGACGGCGGGATTCACGTGGAACTCGCGGGCACCCCTTCAGTGCCGCTTCTTTGTCTAGCTTGTTTTCAAGAATCGATGCTGGACCTCGGACCGTTTGGCTCGTCAGGGACTGCCCCATCAGGATACATGCCCACCGTGCAATAAATAGGAGGAGACCATCCGGCACCTGCTACTCGACTGCATGTTCGCGAGGCAAATATGACATTGGTTGGGGAGGATCACTGGTAGGCCGGCATTCGAGCTGCTCAATGATAAGGAGTTGAGTGCATGGTCCATCAAGCAGGATTCGACCGCTACGGATCAGAAGTCAACAAGGGCTAAATGCCTTGTGACTATGTGGCTCCTTTGGGAGCACCGGAATGACATCGTGTTCAATGGCGCGAAACCGTCGCTCTCCCACTTGATGCAGCGGATAAAGGACGAAGGAAGGCTATGGGCAAAGGCCGAGCTGTTGAAGAGGAATACGCGGGATTAGAGGTGGAGGTAGGGTTGTGGGACGTCGAGATGTAGTTGGTTCATAAGTTTGGCAATTCCGGCATGTAATTAAACTTTCTACATATGAACTTACGGAGTCTTCTCTCTTCTTATTTAATGAATGATACGCACACTCGTGCGTATTAGAGAAATGGTCTGTTTAGGACACATCTAAACTGATGGCCACTCTCTTTGTGGTCAATTTTTTTGTCCTATTTTTTTATTTTTTATTGCTGCATTATATATTTGTGTGATTTTAGATGTGACATCCTTAAAAAACATTTAGATGTGAATTAGACAAACTGTTCGAGAAAAGAAAAAAGATGCCAGATGGTAAGATGGTTGAACTATGATTTGGCACCAAGGTGAGTGCATCGAAATCAACTCTCCTTTCTTGGAACCAACTAAAGTGGATGGAAAATGAAAAAGATTAGCTTCCAAAACAACTTTGACACTGCTCGCAACTAGGAGGGAGTTGGGTGGATCATGAGCTAAATCCACTATACTTTCTCCTGAAAGAAGAACCAAAAAACAATACTAGCATGTTGATACGTAGTGAGCATCAAAAGGTTCACTTAGCTTGGCTAGCTCTCCCTGCCACTAGCACACAAGCAGAAAGGCTACCAGGCTCCAAAGGGCACGACGCGGCATCGACATGTTTACATTACATAAGCAAAAGCACCTGGCGCCTCCTAATTGATGATTTAGTCAAGTAGTACAACAAAAGCGACAAAGCCCAGCAGGATCTTGGACTCCAGATGCATATATGTTCTCTGGCTGCACTATAGTTTATTCCTTGGGTTCACCTTCTCTTCGCAGAGAAGCAAAGCCAAATAATTACCATCCTAGCTACCAACGAAAACGACATCATGTACTAGTACTATTGCTTCGATCGATCGATCGCCCTTGCCCGGGGTAAAAACTACAGCCGGGGGCGTTGTTGTTAATGTTATCTCGTGGCGCCAGCGACCAGGACGTCTGAATATGGCCATGGAATGTAGTTTTCCCCCGGCCGGGAACACGTAGGAGAGCTGGCTGTGTTTCTTTGCATCTCTGCCGTCGAATATTCAGACCTCCTCTCCTCCCTACCTATGTGCTGTAGACGCACTGGTTGATCTGACGAATCGTTTATTTCTTAACGAGAGCGTTGTGGTAACCCGCTGTCCTGATCTAACATCAACCCGAAGCGATCGATGAATTCAAGTATAAACTGCATGCAACAGCTTTAATTTGATATTGGCTTTGCGCTGCTTCCCAGATGCTCATGTGAATTTCCGTTAGCATACCATACCTCCATTGGCCAAGTCGCCGACGGAGACATCTCGGTGAAAAAAGAAAAAAAAAACTGAAACTCATGTTGTACTACTCCCTGATGCACCAATGTTTCATCAGTAATAAAGAAGTAAAATACACAGGTGCCCTTTTGGTCAGACAAAGGACACCTCGAATGAACGAAGTATTTTAACGATCCCCCGCAAAATAAAATATAGAGATCATTTAAAAAAAATGATCACGGGGGGAGATACTGTAAGCAGAACCTTCATATTTGTCAGGTCATGGAAGTTTCCTACGTACTTGGTTGGCACCATTGGAAAATTCAATGCATGCATGCTGCAGCACTGACAGCTCCGCCAATGAGGCAAGCCCAACGTCGCAACAACAAAAGCGACGTCTCCATACATTTTTACGAGTTGGTTGGTACGCACACAGCACTAGCGAATTTGGCCGGCGGCGTACGTACGCACACCGGCAAAGGGGCCTTCCTCGCCTCCATATATACACCATCGTTCCCAGAAGAAACATCAACCAAGCCATCCGCACCCCTCGAGCTCCGGCGGAAGTGCTGCCCGCGCCGTCCATGTCGACGCCGCCGCCGCTGCCTCCTAGCCTCCTCCACATCTGCTGCCTGCACTCGCTCTCCATCGTCCTCCTCCA
>NC_057804.1:402841495-402853646 GCF_018294505.1 Triticum aestivum | reverse complement strand
TCCGCTCCTAGTACTACTTCTAGGAGCGGGAATTGCTTAATCCGGTGTGTTTCTGCGTGATATAACAAATGGAGATGATTCCGCCTGCTGCGGCGTCGTCGGCGCCATCACGCCGTGGTGGCGCGGTCACCGAGGAAGAGCGGCAGCGCAAACGCAAGACCTCCAACCGCCTCTCGGCGCAGAGATCTCGCATGAAAAGGCAGCAGCGCGAGGACAATCTGGCCGCGCGCGCGGCCCAGCTCGAGACCGACAACGAGGCCATGCGTGTCACCACCGGCCTCGTGCAGCAGCAATGCAGCCTGGTCGAGCAGCAGAATCGTGTGCTCTCGGCGGACGCTCGTTACCTGTACAGCCTTCTCCAGCAGCGGAACTCCCAGCTCCGCCAGCTCGGGGAGCTCGCCGGCGTTCCGATGGACGTGCAGGAAATCCCCGTCCACCTCACACAGCTGTACGGCGGCCTGCAGACGCCACCAGCGCCGCCCCTGTCCTTCCCGCCGGAGATTCAGATGATGTTCCAGCCGGACCAGCTCGATGATATCATGGACGATGCAGGAAGTCTCCCGTGGCTCTGACTCGGGAGCATATTAGTATCATATTCTGTGTGATGCGTGTTTGTGTGGTACTACTAGTAGTGTGATGATGTGAGCTATGGCGTTGGTGTGACTGTTGACTTTTCCTAGTTCTGTTTTGGAACTACGTGAGTTTCTTGTGTGAACTTCTACGTGTAGTACACAAGAGTGTGATGTGTTGCTCTATAGTACAATATTTGAATAAATAAGTCAAGTTTGTGAAGTTGTGTTGCGCCTGAACCATAACTGAGATGTGTATCTAGCATATCTCGCAAAATATCTATCTATGGAAAGCCAGTGAGATATTACTGTATTTCTTAATCTCCTTCGCTAGTGCATCATTCTTCAGTGTAGTTAGTACCTGGATCTTTTCTTCTTTTGAAGGCTCGGTCAAATTTTGCCATCGTCTAATAGCAGATCAACTGACACCCCTTTTGATAAATTAATAAATAAATAAATACTGACACTGCTCTTTGTTCAGATTCGCAAACACCACTGCATTCTCAAATCATGAAGAAGAAAACAAACTGGAGACGTTGCCGATGTTCTTTGCACACAAACGAACAAATTAACGCCCGGTGGTCGCTGCCATCTGATACGGCTGATACGGACGCCGACGCAACCGATGCTGAGTTGCTGATCGCGAAGTGCTTATACACCTTAAACAAACCAGCGACACTCGAGCGTGACTAGACGTCGATGCGTGGATGCGTGAGCGTGATGCGGACCGGCAGACTTCGCGTCTCCTGGCTTGTCGTCACCGCGGGCGCCGCGACGCCGGGCAGACGGCATGCATCGCTATTCACGGACCAGCCGGGAGACTTTAATTTGCCTCCGTCGACTTCACCATGCACGACGGCGATGGTGGTTTGTTTGCCACTTGGTTTCATCCACTCCATCTGCCGAGCTTTCAGTAAAGAGATTTTTTTTGATACATCATACTCTCTCCATCCTAAAATAATGGGAAATCGTTCCAGCCGGGGCGCCGGCCCAAGGTTGGGCCGGTCGCACCACGACACGGGAGGGCAGTTTTGCAATCGTTCTCGCTGCTGGGTGGTGCGTCGTGGTGCTCATCGTGCTCGTGTTGCTGGGCGCGCTCAGCACACAGACCGCGGACGGCGATGGAGAAGACGCTGCGATGTGCTTCCGTGGCCACGGCTGCCTACACTATGACCGGGTGCTGCAACCGGCGCTGCTCAAAACGAAAAAAGTTTCAATCATTTACAGAAAAGTTTCCACCGTAGAGGAAAAAAGCTTCAACCATTAAGAGAAAAGCTACAACCGTGTCAATTTTTTGCTACAACGGCATCTACTTTTTTGCTGGACCAACAGATTTTGCTACATCCGGCATCGTTTTTTGCTACATCCGGCATCGTTTTTTTGCTACAGCCGGCATCGTTTTTTGCTGGAACTAGTCAAGTGTCTAGCTTCCACCAGGGAAGAAAATGCTTCAACAGTTTGTGGAAAAGCTTCATCCAGCTAGAGGAAAAGTTTCAAGAGTGGCAGGAGGAAAAATCTTCCACTGCGGAAAAAAGCTTCAAACGGCAATGAAAAAGCTTCAACTGCCAGAAGAAAAAGCTTCAAGCGGTAATGACAAAAAAGCTTCAATCAGGGGAGCCGGGCGAAGGACGGTGACGGCGAGGACGGCGACCGGCGACCAGGAGTGGCAAGGACGGTGACCGGGGGCGACGAGGACGGCGACCGAGGGCGAGGACGGCGACCGGGCGGCAACAAGGACGGAGATCGGCAATCGGGGGCAAGGACGGCGACCTGGCGGCAACAAGGACGGCGACCGGCGACCGGGGGCGAGGGCCGCAAGCCGGCGACGAGGACGGAGACCGGCGACGAGGACGGCCACCAGAGGGGACTGGAGGCGCGGCGACGAGGGCAGCGAGCAGGAGCTGCAGATCTAACCCGAGGTAGAAGAAGCCCAGGACGAATCGTTTTTTTTTTCCTGCATCCAGTGGCCACGCGGGCTCGCATCCAAGAGCTGGGGCTGGACCGGCCGAAACTTTCGGCCGGTGCGTCGGCGCCTAACATCGCCCTAAAATAATTGTCTCAACTTTGTACTAATTGTAATACAAAGTTGTATTAATTTTGAGACATTTATTTTGGGACAGAGGGAGTACTACACAAAATAATGGGTACTCCCTCCTTTCCAAATTAGATGACTTTCATTTGTCTAGAAACGGATGTATCTAGACACTATATAAGTATAGATGCATCCTAATGTGGACAAATGCAAGTCATCTAAATTCGAACGGAGGGAGTAGTATATAGTTGATCCAACGGTTAGTACGGTCCGCTCGGAATTTGGCCAAGTGTGGATCGGTAATTTCCTATATAAAAATATATTTATTTTCATGTTTGATTCATAATGATATACACAAACAATCTCCCAAAAAGTAAAATACATGGTATCCCATAATAGCAGCGTGATTAGCAGAAAACTACCATTTAATGAAACATTGCACTATGCACCGTGACGGAAGAATGGCTGTGGCAGAAAACACTGAACCATTTTTTGAACAGAATTTGACGTGCCAAAGCACGCGTGCGCCAGCGCGGCGCCTAACGGCTGTCTGACCAGCGCGGTCGGAACATGCTTCCCTACAGGGAAATAGGGCTAGCCGCCAGCTCACTCAACTCACTCTCTCTACCAGCTCGCTCACTCACTCAAGCTCGTGCCCCTCTCCACCTCTCTCGCGTCTGTGACGCCATCGACGCCGCTCAATGTACTGCCCCAATAATCATGCTACAGTAATCTCATGTTAATGATGCTATGGCATCGCCTTTTTTAAGCCAAGTTGCCAAAATTCAAAGCCATTTCAAATTTAACTTGAAGTCAAAATTAATATTTATTCAAACAGTAAAACTAAAATCGTCACATTATTTCATAAATTTCCCTGATCATTTGTCATGATGAAGCCAACATCATTTGAAATATTTAAATGCCCTTAACCCATTTAAAATAGTGCCAACAACATTAAATTGTGTCATTTCAATTTAAATAAATATTTAAACAATTCAAAATAAATTGACACCTGTTGTGCTAGCTCCAAGCACTTCCTAGTATTTATGTAATAAATTTTAAGTTCAACAAAAATCATTTGCTAATGATAAAAATGCAACACAGCGAAAGAAGTACAAAACAGAAAATGGAAAAGAACAATACTAAAAGACCTACTATGCTACTGGGCCATAAATGGCCACAGTGCATCCGGCCCAGCCCAGCCGCTCCTCTCCTTCCACCTCCAGCCCAGCCGCGGCGCCATCTCCATGGTTGGCGCCACACGTTGAGCATCCCTGACTCCCCCTGTCCTATATAGCCGCGCCGACAACCCTCGGGACAACCCTAATCCCCCATTTCCCTCGCTCACCTCTCTTCCCTTCGATTTTGTCCACGCCCAAACGCAACCGTTGCCGCGCCGCCACCGTCCCCGTGGCCAGAGTCGTACCCGAGGTGCAGACGGATGTCCAACAGCTTCCCGCGCTCGTCTTCATCTACCATGCCCACCGGATCAAGCAGGACTGCGCCGAGCTGCCGCCATCGACTCGCTCATCTACCTCAGATGCCGTCCACCATTGTCGTCGATTCGATCCACCCCAAGCCCCACCGGCTTCACCGAGTCCCCCACGAGCTCTCATGTGAGCTTCCTTTAGTTTCCTCTCTGTTTGCGGCGTCGACCTCGTCCTCTAGCTGTCGCCGCGCCCGTTGCAACCGAGCTCCACCGCCGCTTCGTGCTCACTCGGCCTCGCCCGCCTGCGTGTAGCCGCGCTCGCCGGTGCTCATGTCATCATTCTTATTGCATTACTCTGTTTCTTCATGGACTTAATGTTGGGGAACATAGCATGCAATTTCAAAAAAAATCCTACGATCACGCAAGATCTATCTAGGAGATGCATAGCAACGAGAGGGGGAGAGCGTGTCCACGTACCCTCGTAGACTGAAAGCGGAAGCGTTATGTTAATGCGGTTGATGTAGCTGAACGTCTTCATGATCCAACCGATCTAGCACCGAACGTACGGCACCTCCGAGTTCACTCTTGATCCAGCAGAGGGTCGAGGGAGAGTTTCGTCAGCACGACGCCGTGATGACCATGTTGATGATGTGATCCGTGCAGGGCTTCGCCTAAGCACTACGATGATACTATCGAAGGAGTAAACGGTGGAGGGGGGCACCGCACACGGCTAAGAAAATGTTGTGCCTTTGGGGTGCCCCCCTGCCCCCGTATATAAAGGAGGAGAGGAGGGGCGACCGTCCTAGAGGGGGCACGCCAAGGGGGGAGTCCTACTAGGACTCCCAGTCCTAGTAGGATTCCCCCTTCCTTTCCGGAGAAGGGGGGAAGGGGAAAGAGGTGGAGGAGAAGAAGGAAAGGGTGGTCGCGCCCCCACCCCTAGTCCAATTCAGTTTGGGCTTGGGGGGCGCGCGCCTCCACCTGGCCGCCGGCCTCCTGTCTCCACTAGGGCCCATGAAAGCCCAATAGTTCCCCGGGGGGTTCCGGTAACCTCCCGGTACTCCGAAACTTATCCGATACTTCCCGAAACCATTCCGGTGTCTGAATGTAAACTTCCAATATATCAATCTTTACCTCTTGAGCATTTCGAGACTCCTTGTCATGTTTGTGAACTCATCCAGGACTTCAAACAAACTTCGGTCACCAAAACACATACATGTTCCTCTGACTATGAGATTATGCAACTCCCGAATACCGGAGGAACACCTTGTGCGCTATCGAATGTCACAACGTAACTGGGTGATTATAAAGATGCTCTACAGGTTTCTCCGAAGGTGTTTGTTGGATTGGCATAGATCGAGATTAGGATTTGTCACTCCGTGTATTGGAGAGGTATCTCTGAGCCCTCTCGGTAATGCTCATCACTATAAGCCTTGCAAGCAATGTGACTAATGAGTTAGTTGCAGGATGAAGCATTACAGAACGAGTAAAGAGACTTGCCGGTAACTAGATTGAACTAGGTATGAAGATACCGACGATCAAATCTTAGGCAAGTAACATATCGATGACAAAGGGAACAACACATGTTGTGCGGTTTGACCGATAAAGATCTTCGTAGAATATGTAGGAGCCAATATGAGCATCCAGGTTCCGCTATTAGTTATTGATCGGAGATATTTCCCGATCATGTCTATATAGTTCTCGAACCCATAGGGTCCGCATGCTTATCGTTCGATGACGATTTGTATTATGAGTTATAAGTCATGAAGAAAGCAATAGCAATAAAACTTAACGATCATTATGCTAAGCTAACGGATGAGTCTTGTCCATCACATCATTCTCTAATGATGTGATCACGTTTATCAAATGACAACACATGTTTATGGCCAGGAAACATAACCATCTTTGATTAACGAGCTAGTCAAGTAGAGGCATACTAGGGACACTTTGTTTTGTCTATGTATTCACACATGTACTAAGTTTCCGGTTAATACAATTCTAGCATGAATAATAAACATTTATCATGATATAAGGAAATATAAATAACAACTTTATTATTGCCTCTAGGGTATATTTCCTTCTGTCTCCCACTTGCACTAGAGTCAATAATCTAGATTACATAGTAATGATTCTAACACCCATGGAGTCTTGGTGCTGATGATGTTTTGCTAGTGGAAGAGGCTTAGTCAATGGGTCTGCAACATTCAGATCCGTATGTATCTTGCAAATCTCTATGTCTCCCTCCTTGACTTGATTGCGGATGGAATTGAAGTGTCTCTTGATGTGTTTGGTTCTCTTGTGAAATCTGGATTCCTTTGCCAAGGCAATTGCTCCAGCATTGTCACAAAAGATTCTCATTGGACCCGATGAACTAGGTATTACACGTAGATCGGATGTGAACTCGTTCATCCAGACTCCTTCATTTGCTGCTTCTGAAGCAGCTATATATTCCGCTTCAGACGTAGATCCCGCCATGACGCTCTGCTTGGAATTGCACCAACTGACAGCTCCACCATTCAATATAAATACGTATCTGGTTTGCGACTTAGAGTCATCTGGATCTCAAAGCTTGCATCGATGTAACCATTTACAACAAGCTCTTTGTCACCTCCATAAACGAGAAACATATCCTTAGTCCTTTTCAGGTATTTCAAGATGTTCTTGACCGCTGTCCAGTGGTCCACTCCTGGATTACTTTGGTACCTTCCTACTAAACTTATATCAAGGCACACATTACATAGCATTGCATACATGATAGAACCTATGTTTGAGGCATAGGGAATGACTTTCATTTTCTCTCAATCTTCTAAAGTGGTCGGGCATTGAGTCTGACTCAACCTCACACCTTGTAACACATGCAAGAACCCTTTCTTCGATTGATCCATTTTGAACTTCTTCAAAACTTTACCAAGGTATGTGCTTTGTGAAAGTCCAATTAAGCGTCTTGATATATCTCTATAGATCTTGATGCCCAATATATAAGCAGCTTCACCGAGGTCTTTCATCGAAAAATTCTTATTCAAGTATCCTTTTATGCTATCCAGAAATTCTGCATTATTTCCAATCAACAATATGTCATCCACATATAATATTAGAAATGATATAGAGCTCCCACTCACTTTCTTGTAAATACCGGCTTCTCCAAAAGTATGTATAAAACCAAATGCTTGTATCACATTATCAAAGCGTATATTCCAACTCCGAGAGGCTTGCACCAGTCCATAAATGGATCGCTGGAGCTTGCACACTTTGTTAGCACCCTTTGGATCGTCAAAACCTTCTGGTTGCATCATATACAACTCTTCTTTAAGAAATCCATTAAGAAATGCAGTTTTGGCATCCATTTGCCAAATTTCATAATCATAAAACGCGGTAATTGCTAACATGATTCAGACAGACTTAAGCATCGCTACGGGTGGGAACGTCTCATCGTAGTCAACTCCTTGAACTTGTCGAAATCCTTTTGCAACAAGTCGAGCTTTGTAGACAGTAACATTACTGTCAGCGTCAGTCTTCTTCTTGAAGATCCATTTATTTTCAATGGCTTGCCGATCATCGGGCAAGACCACCGAAGTCCACACTTTGTTCTCATACATGGATCACATCTCAGGTTTCATGGCCTCAAGCCATTTCGTGGAATCTGGGCTCATCATCGCTTCCTCATAGTTCGTAGGTTCATCATGGTCTAGTAACATGACTTCTAGAATAGGATTACCATACCACTCTGGTGCGGATCGTACTCTGGTTGACCTACGAGGTTTGATAGTAACTTGATCTGAAGTTTCATGATCATCATCATTAGCTTCCTCACTAATTGGTGTAGGAATCAGTGAAACTAATTTTTGTGATGAACTACTTTCCAATTTGGGAGAAGGTACAATTACCTCATCAAGTTGTACTTTCCTCCCACTCACTTCTTTCGAGAGAAACTCCTTCTCTAGAAAGGATCCATTCTTAGCAACGAATATCTTGCCTTCAGATTTGTGATAGAAGGTGTACCCAACAGTTTCCTTTGGGTATACTATGAAGACGCATTTCTCCAATTTGGGTTCGGACTTATCAGGTTGAAGTTTTTTCACATAAGCATCGCAGCCCCAAACTTTAAGAAATGACAACTTAGATTCTTGCCAAATCACAGTTCATATGGTGTCGTCTCAACGGATTTAGATGGTGCCCTCTTTAACGTGAATACAACCGTCTCCAAAGCATAACCCCAAAATGATAGCAGTAGATCAGTAAGAGACATCATAGATCGCACCATACCTAATAAAGTACGGTTACGACGTTCGGACACACCATTACGCTGTGGTGTTCCAGGTGGCATGAGTTGCAAAACTATTCCACATTGTTTCAAATGAAGACCAAACTCATAACTCAAATATTCACCTCCGCGATCAGATCGTAGAAACTTCATTTTCTTGTTATGCTGATATTCCACTTCACTCTGAAATTCTTTGAACTTTTCAAATATTTCAGACTTATGTTTCATTAAGTAGATATACCCATATCTGCTCAAATCATCTGTGAAGGTCAGAAAATAATGATACCCGCCGCGAGCCTCAACACTCATCGGACCGCATACATCGGTATGTATTATTTCCAATAAGTCAGTGGCTCGCTCCATTGTTCTAGAGAACGGAGTCTTAGTCATCTTGCCCATGAGGCATGGTTCGCAAGTATCAAGTGATTCCAAAATCCCATTAGCATGGAGTTTCTTCATGCGCTTTACACCAATATGACCTAAACGACAATGCCACAAATAAGTTGCACTATCATTACTAACTTTGCATCTTTTGGCTTAAATATTATCAACATGTGTATCACCATGATCGATATTCAACAAAAATAGACCACTCATGAAGGGTGCATGGCCGTAAAAGATATTACTCATATAAATAGAAAAACCATTATTCTCTGATTTAAATGAATAACTGTCTCACATCAAACTAGATGCAGATATAATGTTCATGCTCAACACTGGCACCAAATAACAATTATTCAGGTCTAAAACTAATCCCGAAGGTAGATGTAGAGGTAGCGTGCCGACGGCGATCACATCGACCTTGGAACCATTTCCGACGCGCATCATCACCTCGTCCTTAGCCAATCTTAGTTTAATCCGTAGCCCCTGTTTCGAGTTGCAAATATGTGACGCCCCCGATTCAATCGTACACTAATCATGCACACAAATGTGTACGATCAAGATCAGGGACTCACGGGAAGATATCACAACACAACTCTAAAAGTAAAATAAGGCATACAAGCATCATGTTACAAGCCAAGGGCCTCGAGGGATCGAATACAAGTGCTCGAACATAAACGAGTCAGCAGAAGCAACAATATCTGAGTACAGACATAAGTTAAACAAGTTGCCATAAGATGGCTAGCACAAACTGGGATACAGATCGAAACAGGCGCAGGCCTCCTGCCTAGGATCCTCCTAAACTACTCCTGGTCGTCGTCAGCGGCCTGCATGTAGTAGTAGGCATCTCTAGTGTAGTAGGAGTCATCGTCGACGGTGGCGTCTGGCTCCTGGCTCCAACGTCTGGTTACATCATCCGAGAAGAGGAGGAAAAAGGGGGGAAAGAGGGAACAAAGCAACCGTGAGTACTCATCCAAAGTACTCACAAGCAAGGATCTACACTACATATGCATGGGTATATGTGTAAAGAGGCAATATCGGTGGATTGAACTGCAGAATGCTAGAATAAGATGGGGATAGGTAGTCCTATCGAAGACTACGCTTCTTGTAGCCTCCATCTTGCAGCATGTAGAAGAGAGTAGATTGAATTCCACCAAGTATCATCACATAGCATAATCCTACCCAGCGAACCTCCCCTCGTCGCCCTGTGGAAAAGAGATCATCGGGTTGTCTCTGGAACTTGTCTAGGTGTGTTTTATTAAGTATCCGGTTCTACTTGTCATAAGGTCAAGGTACAACTCCGGGTCGTCCTTTTACCGAGGGACACGGCTATTCAAATAGATAAACTTCCCTGCAGGGGTGCACCATATTTCCCAACGCGCTCGATCCCTCTGGCCGGACACACTTTCCTGGGTCATGCCTGGCCTCGGAAGATCAACATGTCGCCGCCCTACCTAGGCACAACAGAGAGGTCAGCACGCCGGTCTAAATCCTATGCACGCAAGGGTCTGGGTCCATCGCCCATTGCACACCTGCACGTTGCGTACGCGGCCGGTGAGCAGACCTAGCCTCCCTTATACAAGGGCAGACGTTCCAGTCCAACCCGGCGCACGCTGCTCAGTCGCTGACGTCAAGAAGGCTTCGACTGATACCATGACGTCGAGTGCCCATAATTGTTCCCGCGTAGTTGGTTAGTGCGTAGAGGCCAGTGGCCAGACTCAGATCAAATACCAAGATCTCGTTAAGTGTGTTATTTTGAAGTAACCGCGGACATCGACCAAGGCCAGGCCCACCTCTCACCTAGGTGGTTTCAACATGCCCTGTCACTCCGCCACAAAGATCCACACAGAGAGGCGTCAGGACAAATGTCCTTTCAACCCCCAATCCATGAATCACTCGCGGGTACTCTATGAGCCGACCCGACTTTAGTCACCATTTGTATAGTATGTAAGTATGTATAGTATATACCCGTGATCACCTCCCGAGTGATCACGGCCCGATAATATAGCAAGGCAAACGGACAAGAATATAGGGCCACAGATGATAAACTAGCATCCTATACTAAGCATTTAGGATTTCAGGTAAGGTACCAACAGATGTAGCAACAATGACATGCTATGCAACAGGATAGGATTAATCAAAAATAGTAACATGCTATACTACTCTAATGCAAGTAGTACAAGGAAGAATAGGCGATAACTGGTGATCAAGGGGGGCTTGCCTGGTTGCTTTGTCAAGAAGGAGGGATCGTCAACTCCGTAGTCGTGCTGGGTAGCAGCAACGTCGGTCTCGTGTCTAGCGAGAGAAGAGGGGGAAGAAACAATAAATATAATGCAAACATATGCATGACGGTGCATTACATGACAACGAATGGTGTTAAGTGTGCCCTAACGCGGTAGTAGGTGATACCGGTGAAGAGGGGAAACATCCGGGAAAGTATCCCCGGTGTTTCATGTTTTCGGACAGATGAACCGGAGGTGTAATGTTGGAGGGTCGCTATGGTAGAGATGTGTGGCTGACGAACGGGTTGCGTATTCAGATTCGTCTCATCATTCTAAGCAACTTTTATGTACAAAGTATTTTCATTCGAGCTACGGTTTATTTTCTATGATTTTCTAAAGTTTAAAGATTTTTTGGAATTTATTTAATTTATTTAAATCAACATTATCTAGAATAGTGTGGGATTATGTTAGCATGATGTATGTATGACGTCAGGAGTCAAAAGTACGGTTGACCAGGTCAAGCTGACGTGTGGGTCCCGGTTGTCATTGACTTAGGTTAACTAAACATGTTTAGTTAATTTAAATAAGTGATTAGGTTAATTATTTAGGATTAATTAAGTTAATTAATTTAATTAATTAATATTATTATTATTATTTTCTTTGCTTTTTCCTTTTTCCTTTTTTTAAAGTTCCAAGGGCGTGGGCCCCGCGTGTCAGTGGCTCAGGGGGAGCCTAGCGGGCAAACGGGCGACATGGGCGACACGGACAGCGGGCGCCGGGCGCATGGCCGAACGGGTGCGGCCCGAGGAGCACTAGGTGCGCACGACGCATGCCGACGCCGGCGGCTGGAGCCAGGGAGGCGGCGGAGGGGTGGCCGGAGTGGCAGCGGAAGGCGGTGCCAGCGAGGGGCCGCGCAGACGGGCAGCGCGTGCCACGGGGGGCGACGAGCGGGCCGAGCAGAGCGGGGGCCGCAGCAGTTGTGGTGGCCGAATAGGGCGGCAGCAGGGAGGAGCAGGCGAGCGGGATGGCGGCGCGGGTAGGGGAGCGCGCGGTGGGGCGCCGGAGCTGGCCGCCGGCGTGGCGATGGCCTGTGGGCTCAGAGGAGGAGGCGGGGCACAGGGCGAGTGGCCGGGCGGCAGAGCCGAGCGCGGGGAAGAGGGCGCCGCCACGGTAAAGCGGGCGCACGACACGGCAGAGAGAGGAGGGAGGGAGAGCTCACAGGGGATGAGTAGGGCACGGGCAATGGGGCATGGGGAGGGC
>NC_057804.1:402833867-402841046 GCF_018294505.1 Triticum aestivum | reverse complement strand
GGGGGTGTGAGGCGACGGGGGGGGGGTCAGGGTTTCAGGGGTTAAGTCGGGATGGAGGGTGGCCAGTTGGGCCGAGCCCAAGGAGAGGGGGGGTTAGCTTTTCTTTTCTTTTTTTGTTTTGTTTCCTGTTTTGTTTTTGTTTCTTTTTTATTCATATTTCTTTTTCTGTTTTTGCTCATTTTAAATATATAGGACTTATATAAAAACATGGTTTCTTCATGACAAATAGTAGGGAATATTTTCAACACATCGAACATTTTAGTTTTGACTTTTAAAAACTTTAATTGTTTTAAATTTAATTTGAATCTGTTTTGAACTAACGCGAGATTATCAACAGTAACCGAGGTGACCTGGCATCATTAACACGGGATTACTGGAGCCTAATTATCCGGGCGTCACAAATCTCCTCGACTACAAGAAATCTCGTCCCACGATTTAAGAGGTGGAGTAAGGGGGAAAGTCCTGGTTACAAAATTCTAACGGATCTTCTTGGACTTGGTTGATCTTCCCGAAGTAGTCGATCCTTTTCGTTGATGTCTTTAGTTCTCTGCTCCAGGGCATCATGACAAAGTTGTCATTCTTCCTTCGGGAACTCCATCGTACTTACGAAAGAATAAAGGGTGGGTATTCCGGGAGAACGGACCTCTGCAAGGTTGACTATCTGGTCGATAACATCGAGGAAGGTGGCGGAAAGTAACTCCCGAATTGAAACTGAAGAAAATATCGAGAGCAAAGTAAGGAGGTATCAAGGGAAGTTTCAAACGGACAGGCAATGGTTCGATGTCTGAAATAACGCGTGAAAGGGGTCCAGAGCAATGAGTTTAAGTATAGTGCCCGATACAAGAATATATCACTAGGAACGTGGCACGTGAATTACATACGAATTCAAGCACGAGGAATAGCTTTGGCAACAGGGGTGTACAAGAGAGTCAGGTCTCGATCATGTGGAACTTTGTGTTATGGGCCCACCATGTGGGTCAAAAGTGGATAAGGGGTGCTGACATCTTGCACAGTCACGATAGCAAGGCATGACAGAGGATAGCCTGTCAATTATGTTGGCAACAATCCCGACACCAAGGGCGAGGGACGAAGAGAACTATTTTCCCGCTCGTTGAACGAGGCAGGCCAATAGGCAAAGTTTTTGTCCATCGGTGGTTACCGGAAGGTCATCAACAATAGTAACAGGGTCTTAATGACAAAATGATACAACGAGGTGCTTACCTAAGCAGGGAATTATTACTGCTAAGTTAAGTAGATTTCAAGAAAGGTTAACCAAAACAATGGAAGGAAATTGTGATTATCAGATTAAATAGAACAATGGAAAGGGAAAATGTGTTTAAACACATAATTCAGGGGTATATCCTTTCCAAGGTCACACAGAGCAGGATAACAATGACAGGGTATAATGTAGAAAACCCTTTTAGGAAAGGGGAGAGAAATTTCATGCATTACCCATACAACGGTGTTTGGATAATTGATAAGGAAAACTTAGCATTTGTGCTTTAAATGTTTTTATTGAGAATTGAAGTACCACAGACATGCTTCGAGATAGCATCGACATGGTCTTAAGGCAAAGGTCAGACTTTGGATACACAAAGAATAATTCTTACCATCTCCTCATGGAAGGATGGCTAACCTTGCTAAAAAGGAAACTATAACAATAGGTCCTCCAGCCAGATGCGCTAGGCATGACATCACCTTATTGGGAATAAAAAAGACCAATGTTAAAACTCATAGAAATATGTTCCCACCATCATATCTGACCGAGATTCAGATCTAATTGGGGCCAGGATACCTCAGACTCAGGATGCCTGAGATGAAAAAGGTGCGACACAATTTGACGCTACGGCGTTGCAAGATACTCGGGGAATGAACTATGGAAGTAAGTTCCGAATCATGAGTTCATCATTAAACAAAGGAGAGGATGAGGGGGTGGCTTATGAACTCAACGACAATCTATCGAGAGTCCCAAAAGATGTATTTCAACAATTATGTGAACAAGGAGATAACATTTGTCAGATCAAGAGATATAATGGTGTACGCTCAAGGAAATCATACACATTTAAGCATTGGATGAAAGGTGCACCCGAAATATGGGCTGGGATGCACGACCAATGTCACCAGTGCAGTAAGTTGGAATTATTGTGTATTAACTCTGAAGCAATAAGGTTGCTAAGAATACTGGAGTCTCACGACAGAGTTCATTTATTGGTATTCCGGTTAGAAGCAACATGGGGACCAAAAACAAGGGTGATGACGATAGGCATCACAATACCCAGAATTCTTAAGAGGTGGAGTAATCCTTGCAACATCCTTGACATAAGGGACAATAATACTTCAAGGTAGAACATAACACAAACTGAATAGCAAGTTGCATCCTTAACAAGAACAAGTTTCTGATGAAAGGAAGGTAAACATGTTAACTATGGTAACTCAAATTACCAAGGGACGAGGATGGCACTTACCATCATGAATTCAATTGATGTCCGGGAAGGATTCAAAATGTTGATGATGATCACGGCAAATTTTTCGAGAGGTTCAAGAAGATGTAACTGATCGGCAATGACATCAAGTCAAAGGAATGCCGAAGCGAAAGGTTATTGGAACCACGAGTACGTCATAAACTCGGAATCAAGCTTGTTATTCAAGGCAAAATGATATGACGATGAAAGTCGATGTAAGCTTAGCTCATCATCGAAAATTGTGCTCCGGGAAGGACCAGATAGCACAGTTAAAATTTAGCATGATAATGATATAGCCGATCAGGCTAGGAATGACTTGAAGGATTATTAAACTCGTAAGCAACAAAAATTATTTAGAGTTATTGAATCAGAGTGTGGATTCGGTTCACTTATCGGTGTTCTCAGTTGACAAACAACCTAGAACCCATGAAGTGAAAATGACAGGGAAAGGTAGTACTTCATCAAAAGTTCATAAGATGTAGTTCAATGGCATGATATACTCGAGATACCAGGGGTAATACTCGAAAGTAGATCATAATAGAGGTTGGGCAGGCACATTGATCTGTACAAGACAAGTGCTTTAAGTTGTCCGAGAAATGGATCAAAGAAGAACAATCATGGTCGGAACCACGGTTGCAAAGGATCAATTCACAGACACCAGATGATATTATCGAGGAAATAGTTATTATTACAAGAAGCTTCCATGATAGGATCTACATCGTGTCCATGGGCATGAACACAAAGTTCAAGGTCGACTCCCACTTCTCTAATGTATAACCTTTCACTCACTTCTCGCCTTTGACGAATTTGTAGTGTTGAAATTTTATCTGGCATAACATCAGTAGAGTATGACCCGTAATAGTTTCTGGGTCACCAAGTTAGAAAAGGCATAGGTTCAACCCATCAGGGCCTCTTAGGAACATATACCACAAAGTTCAGTAGTAAATAACACAAGCTCGAAAGCAGAGCATGTTCGACAAGGCAGAGGATACAATTTACCAAAGGCATTATGTATCTGAGAAAAGACTCACAAAGTTATTCAATAGGAAGGACATTGTCGGATAAAATCCAATAAAGGAACTGGTGGTCCACAAGGGATCTGATGTGAGCATCGATACTCAACCAGAAGAAGAAAGAATCCAAGGGGGTCAGACTATAGAAACAACTGACTAACTGAAAGCTCAATTGCACAAGAATTATGAATTCCCAGTCAAGGGATCAGAAGCAATGCTCTGATTAGGGATGCATAAGTTAAATAGTCTTAGGGGCACAATCAACGACAATTTGATTGGTCGAGAACCAGCTCAAGTTAAAAAATGACGGCTGATCTGGAAAGATAATTCATAAGGATCATCTGATGATTGCAGGCATTCACAACATATTGAATCAATGGACCCAAAATGATAATGACAAAGGATGCCAACGAAGATTACTAGATATATGGAATTAACCATAATGTAGGAAGGTAAGAACTTCAGTATAAATAAGGTGTTGAGGATTTTTAGAAGGTCGAATAGCATTTTGAAGAATTTTTGTGAATTACATGGATCAACAAACGATGATCGGATACTCGGTAAGTGCGAGAAATTATCCATAGGGTGTATTCATGTGGTAAGAACTGCAAGGCAATAAGCTCAAAGGATTCTCGGAGCAATGGAGAGCAGTTCAGGGCATCTTATAATAACAAGATCAATGGGATTAAATGTAAGAATGGAAGGTGTATACAGTTATGCATAAATATATCAGTGGTAGGGAGTTTGTAAGGGCGGTGGGCACAAGTGTCTCGGGAGAACATTGTAGAGTACCTTGGAAATCTTCTGGTGCACTAAGCAATCATCTAAAGCGAGGGCTCTCCAGGAGGAAGTAGTTACGAGAACCTAGAGTCGGTGTTAGTAAAATCATTTAACCCGAATAGAGGAGAGATCAGGGTCCCAGAGTAAAGGTCGAGGAGTAAAAGATCCTAATACCACTCAAATGGCGATGTGGGACCGTAAGAGTCACAACCATGTTAGTAAAAGTTTTGTAGTGACTAGACTCGACTTCGGCCAAGGAGTGTGGAAGGGGGATTCCTACAGGCAGTCGGCTCTGATACCAACTTGTGACGCCCCCGATTCAATCGTACACTAATCATGCACACAAATGTGTACGATCAAGATCAGGGACTCACGGGAAGATATCACAACACAACTCTAAAAGTAAAATAAGTCATACAAGCATCATATTACAAGCCAGGGGCCTCGAGGGCTCAAATACAAGTGCTCGAACATAAACAAGGCAGCAGAAGCAACAATATCTGAGTACAGACATAAGTTAAACAAGTTGCCATAAGATGGCTAGCACAAACTGGGATACCGATCGAAAGAGGCGTAGGCCTCCTACCTGGGATCCTCCTAAACTACTCTTGGTCGTCGTCAGCAGCCTGCATGTAGTAGTAGGCACCTCCATTGTAGTAGGAGTCATCATCGACGGTGGCGTCTGGCTCCTAGGCTCCAACGTCTGGTTGCGTCATCCGAGAGAAGAGGAAAAAGGGGTGAAAGAGGGAACAAAGCAACCGTGAGTACTCATCCAAAGTACTCGCTAGCAAGGATCTACACTACATATGCATGGGTATATGTGTAACAAGGCAATATCGGTGGACTGAACTGCAGAATGCCAGAATAAGAGGGGGACATCTAGTCCTATCAAAGAGTACGCTTCTCGCAGCCTCCATCTTGCAGCTTGTAGAAGAGAGTACATTGAATTCCACCAAGTATGATCGCATAGCATAATCCTACCCGGCGATCCTCCACTCATCGCCCTGTGGAAAAGCGACCACCAGGTTGTCTCTAGAACTGTTCTGGGTGTGTTTTATTAAGTATCCAGTTGTAGTTTTCATAAGGTCAAGGTACAACTCCGGGTCGTCCTTTTACCGAGGGACACGACTATTTGAATAGATAAACCTCCCTGCAGGGGTGCACCACATTTCCCAACACGCTATATCCCTCTGGCCGGACACACTTTCCTGGGTCCTCCCTGGCCTCGAAAGATCAACATGTCGCCGCCCTACCTAGGCACAACAGAGAGGTCAGCATGCCGGTCTAAATCCTATGCATGCAGGGGTCTAGGCCCATCGCCCATTGCACACCTACACGTTGCGTACGCAACCAGTGAGCAGACCTACCTTCCTTATACAAGGACATGCGTTCTAGTCCAACCCAGCGTGCGCCGCTCAGTCGCAGACGTCAAGAAGGCTTCGGCTGGTACCATGATGTTGAGTGCCCATAACTGTTCCCGCGTAGTTTGTTAGTGCGTATAGGCCAATGGCCAGACTCAGATCAAATACCAATATTTCATTAAGCGTGTTATTTTGAAGTAACCGCGGACACCGGCCAGGGCCAGGCCCACCTCTCACCTAGGTGGTCTCAACCTGCCCTGTCACTATGGCACAAAGATCCACACAGTGGGCCGTCAGGACAAATGTCCTTTCAGCCCCCAATCCGTGAATCACTCGCGGGTACTCTACGAGCCGACCCGACTTTAGTCACCATCTGTATAGTATGTAAGTATGTATAGTATATACCCGTGATCATCTCCCGAGTGATCATGGCCTGATAATATATCAAGGCACACGGACAAGAATGTAGGGCCACAGATGATAAACTAGCATCCTATACTAAGCATTTAGGATTGCAGGTAAGGTATCAACAGATGTAGCAACAATGACAGGCTATGCAATGGGATAGGATTAATTGAAAACAGTAACAGGCTATACTACTCTAATGCAAGCAGTAGAGGGAAGAATAGGCGATATCTGGTGATCAAGGGGGGGAGGCTTGCCTGGTTGCTCTGGCAAGGAGGGGTCGTCAACTCCGTAGTCGTACTGGGTAGCAGCAACGTCGGTCTCGGTGTCTAGAGAGAGAAGAGGGGTAAGAAACAATAAATATAATGCAAACATATGCATGACGATGCATGACATGACAACGAACGGTGTTAGGTGTGCCCTAACGTGGTAGTAGGTGATACCGACGAAGGGGGAAAACATGCGGGAAAGTATCCCTTCGCATTTTCGAACGGATGAACTGGAGGTGAAATGTTACAGGTTCTCTATGCTAGAGACATGTGGCTGACGAACAGGCTGCGTATTCGAATTCATCTCGTCGTTCTGAGCAAGTTTCATGTACAAAGTATTTTAATCCGAGCTACGGTTTATTTTCTATGAGTTTCTAAAGTTTAAACATTTTCTAGAACTTATTTATTTAATTTAAATCAACATTATCCAGAATAGTGTGGGATGACGTCAGCATGATGTATGTATTACGTCAGCAATCAAAAGTACGGTTGACTGGGTCAAGCTGACGTGTGGGTCCCGGTTGTCATTGACTTAGGTTAACTAAACAGGTTTAGTTAATTTAAATAAGTGATTAGGTTAGTTAATTAGGCTTAATTAAGTTAATTAATTTAATTATTATTATTATTTATTTATTTTTTCTTTTTTTTCTTTTTTTAAGTTCCAGGGGCATGGGCCCCGCGTGTCAGTGGCTCACGGGGAGCCTAGCTGGCAAACGGGTGACACGGGCGACACTGGCAGCGGGCGCCAGGCGCGTGGCCAAACGGGTGCGGCCTAAGGAGCGTTGGGCATGCACGGCGCACACCGGCGCCGGCGGCCGTAGCCAGGGAGGCGGCGGAGGGGTGGTCGGAGCGGCAGTGGAAGGCGGTGCCGGCGAGGGGTCGTGCGGAC
>NC_057804.1:402824025-402833341 GCF_018294505.1 Triticum aestivum | reverse complement strand
GGGGCGCTGGCGTGGTGGCGACGGAGATCGGCGGCAGCGCGGTTCGATCCCCCCGATCCAATCAGGGGGGCAGAGGAGGAAGAGGGGGGTCGAGGGAGTGGGGGTGTGGGGTGACGGGGGGAGCGGTTAGGGTTTCGGGGGGTTAAGTGGGGATGGGGGGTGGGCCAGCCGGCTAGGCCAGGGTGCTAGTTGGGCCGAGCCCAAGAAGAGGGGGTTTAGCTTTTTTTTTGTTTCCTGTTTTGTTTTTCTTTCTTTATTTATTTATATTTCTTTTCTGTTTTTGCTCATGTTAAATATATAGGACTTGTATAAAAACATGGTTTCTTCATGACAAATAGTTAGGGAATATTTTCAACACATCGAACATTTTAGTTTTGACTTTTGAAAACTTTAATTTTTTAACTTTAATTTGAATTTTGAATTTGAATCTGTTTTGAACTAAGGCGAGATTATCAACAGTAACCAAGGTGACGTGTGATACGTCCATTTTGCATCATGCTTTTATATCAGTATTTATTGAATCATAGGCTGTTATTACACATTATATCTCAATACTTATGGCTATTCTCTCTTATTTTACAAGGTTTACCATGAAAAGGGGGAATGCCGGCATCTGGAATTCTGGCTGGAAAAGAAGGAAATATTGGAAACCTATTCTGCACAGCTCCAAAAATCCTGAAACTCCACGGAAGTCATTTTTGGAATTAATAAGAATTATTGAGTGAAAGAAACACCAGAGGGGGCCCACACCCTAGCTAGGCGGGTGGGGGACGCGCCCACCCCTACTGGGCGCGCCCCCTGTCTCCTGGCCCCCTGTCTCCTGGCCCCCTGGTGGCCCTCCGGTGTCCATCTTCTGCTATATGAAGGCTTTTACCGTGGAAAAAAATCAGAGGCAAGCTTACGGGACGAAACTCCGCCACCACGAGGCGGAACCTTGGCGGAACCAATCTAGAGCTCCGGTAGATCTGTTCTGCTGGGGAAACTTCCCTCTAGGAGGGGGAAATCATCACCATCGTCATCACCAACGATCCTCTCATCGGGACGGGGTCAATCTCCATCAACATCTTCACCAGCACCATCTCCTCTCAAAACCCTAGTTCATCTCTTGTATCCAATCTTGTATCAAAACCACAAATTGGTACATGTGGGTTGCTAGTAGTGTTGATTACTCCTTGTAGTTGATGCTAATTGGTTTACTTGGTGGAAGATCATATGTTCAGATCCTTAATGCATATTATTACTCCTCTGATTGTGAACATGAATATGCTTTGTGAGTAGTTACATTTGTTCCTGAGGACATGGGTGAAGTCTTGCTATTAGTAGTCATGTGAATTTGGTATTCGTTCGATATTTTGATGAGATGTATGTTGTCTTTCCTCTAGTGGTATTATGTGAACGTCGACTACAAGACACTTCACCATTATTTGGGCCTAGAGGAAGGCATTGGGAAGTAATAAGTAGATGATGGGTTGCTATAGTGACAGAAGCTTAAACCCTAGTTTATGCGTTGCTTCGTAAGGGGCTGATTTGGATCCATATGTCTAATGTTGTGGTTAGGTTTACCTTAATACTTCTTTTGTAGTTGCGGATGCTTGCAATAGGGGTTAATCATAAGTGGGATGCTTGTCCAAGTAAGGGCAGTACCCAAGCACCAGTCCACCCACATATCAAATTATCAAAGTACCGAACACGAATCATATGAGCGTGATGAAAACTAGCTTGACGATAATTCCCATGTGTCCTCAGGAGCTGTTTTCTCATTATAAGAAATTGTCCAGGTTTGTCCTTTGCTACAAAAAGGATTGGGCCACCTTGCTGCACTTTATTTACTTTCACTACTTGTTACTCGTTACAATTTATCTTATCACAAAACTATTTGTTACTTACAATTTCAGTGCTTGCAGAGAAAACCTTACTGAAAACCGCTTGTCATTTCCTTCTACTCCTCGTTGGGTTAGACACTCTTACTTATCGAAAGGACTAGGATAGATCACCTATACTTGTGGGTCATCAAGATTCTTTTCTGGCGCCGTTGCCGGGGAGCATAGCGCTTTTGGTGAGTGGATTCAGCTAAATATGTATACTGATGCTTTTTGTGGATTTAGCGCTAAATATGGACTTGACTCTGAGATAGTAGCGTCTTTCTGTGAATCTTTTGCTACTCATGTTGATCTCCCTAAGGAGAAGTGGTTTAAATATAATCCTCCCATTGAAGTAAAAGTAGTTGCACCTATTATAGTTGAAGAAAAGACTGTCACCTATAGTGATCCTATTGCTCCTACTACTTATGTTGTGAAACCTCCTTTTCCTGTTAGGATAAAGGATCATGCTAAAACTTCGACTGTTGTTTGTAAGAGTAATACTAGGACTTGCACACCTCCTGAGCAAATCAAAGTTGAACCTAGTATTGCTATGGTTAAAGATCTCTTGGATGATGATTTAGATGGGCATATTATTTATTTCTGTGGTGACACTACTAATATTGTTAGACCAGATGCTAAGATACATAGACCTGTTGTAGGCATGCCTGTTATTTCTGTTAAAATAGGAGATCATTGTTATCATGGCTTATGTGATATGGGTGCTAGTGCTAGTGCAATACCCTATGACTTATATAAAGAAATTATGCATGATATTGCACCCGTTGAATTGGAAGGTATTGATGTTACTATCAAACTTGCCAATAGAGATACTATTTCACCAATTAGGATTATTAGAGATGTTGAAGTCTTGTGTGGGAAGGTTAAATATCCTGCTGATTTTCTTGTTCTTAGTTCCCCACAGGATGACTTTTGTCCCATTATTTTTGGTAGACCCTTCTTGAATACAGTTTATGCTAAGATTGATTGTGAAAAGGATACTGTTACAATTGGTTTAGAGGGTATGTCTCATGAGTTTAATTTTGCTAAGTTTCGTAGACAACCTCGTGATAGAGAATCACCTAGTAAGGATGAGATTATTGGTCTTGCTTCTATTGCCGTGCCTCCTACTGATCCGTTAGAACAATATTTGCTACACCATGAAAATGATATGCTTATGAAGGAAAGAAGGGAAATAGATGAAGTGTTCCTTCAACAGGAACCTATGCTGAAACACAACCTACCCATTGAAATTCTAGGGGATCCCCCTCCACCCAAGGGTGATCTCGTGTTTGAACTCAAACCATTACCTGGTAATCTTAAGTATGCTTATCTTGATGAAAAGAAAATATATTCTATTATTATTAGTGCTAACCTTTCAGAGCAAGAAGAAGAAAGATTATTGAAAATCTGAAGAAGCACCGTGCTGCTATTGGATATACTCTGGATGATCTCAAGGGCATTAGTCCCACATTATGCCAACACAAAATTAATTTGGAGGACGATGCCAAACCAGTTAGAGATCCTCAACGACGATTGAATCCTAAGATGAAAGAAGTGGTAAGAAAGGAGATACTAAAGATCCTTGAGGCAGGTATAATTTATCTCGTTGCTGATAGTGATTGGGTAAGCCCTATCCATTGTGTTCCTAAAAAGGGAGGTATTACTGTCGTTCCTAATGATAAAGATGAATTGATCCCACAAAGAATTATTACAGGTTATAGGATGGTAATTGATTTCCGTAAATTAAATAAGGCTACTAAGAAAGATCATTACCCTTTACCTTTTATTGATCAAATGCTAGAAAGACTATCCAAACACACACATTTCTGCTTTCTAGATGGTTATTCTGGTTTCTCTCAAATACCTGTGTCGGCGAAGGATCAATCAAAAACTACTTTTACTTGCCCTTTCGATACTTTTGCTTATAGACGTATGACTTTTGGTTTATGTAATGCACCTGCTACCTTTCAAAGATGTATGATGGCTATATTCTCTGACTTTTGTGAAAAGATTTGTGAGGTATTCATGGATGATTTCTCCGTCTATGGATCCTCTTTTGATGATTGCTTGAGCAACCTTGATCGAGTTTTGCAGAGATGCGAAGACACTAGTCTCGTCTTGAATTGGTAAAAGTGCCACTTTATGGTTAATGAAGGCATTGTCTTGGGGCATAAGATTTCTGAGAGAGGTATTGAAGTTGATAAAGCTAAAGTTGATGCTATTGAAAAGATGCCATGTCCCAAGGACATAAAAGGTATAAGAAGTTTACTTGGTCATGCCGGTTTTTATAGGAGGTTCATTAAGGACTTTTCTAAAATCTCTAGGCCTCTGACTAATTTATTGCAAAAAGATATTCCTTTTGTCTTTGATGATGATTGTGTAGAAGAATTTGAAATACTTAAGAAAGCTTTGACCACTGCACCTATTGTTCAACCACCTGATTGGAATTTACCCTTTGAAATTATGTGTGATGCTAGTGATTATGTTGTAGGTGCTGTTCTAGGGCAAAGAGTTGATAAGAAATTGAATGTTATCCAGTATGCTAGTAAGACTCTTGATACTGCCCAGAGAAATTATGCTACTACTGAAAAAGAGTTTTTAGTAGTTGTGTTTGCTTGTGATAAGTTTAGACCTTATATTGTTGATTCCAAAGTTACTATTCACACTGATCATGCTGCTATTAAATATCTTATGGAAAAGAAAGATGCTAAGCCTAGACTTATTAGATGGGTTCTCTTGCTCCAGGAATTTGACTTGCATATTATTGATAGAAAGGGAGCTGAGAACCCTGTTGCAGACAACTTGTCTATGTTAGAGAATGTTCTTGATGGCCCACTACCTATTGATGATAGCTTTCCTGATGAACAATTAGCGGTCGTTAATGCTTCTAATACTGCTCCTTGGTATGTTGATTATGCTAATTACATTGTTGCTAAATTTATACCACCTAGTTTCACATACCAGCAAAAGAAAAATTTCTTTTATGATTTAAGACATTACTTCTGGGATGACCCACACCTTTATAAAGAAGGAGTAGATGGTGTTATTAGACGTTGTGTACCTAAGCATGAACAGGAACAGATCCTACGCAAGTGTCACTATGAATCATATGGAGGACACCACGCTGGAGATAGAACTGCACATAAGGTATTGCAATCTGGTTTTTATTGGCCTACTCTCTTCAAAGATGCTCGTAAGTTTGTCTTATCTTGAGATGAATGTCAAAGAATTGGTAATATTAGTAGACGTCAAGAAATGCCTATGAATTATTCTCTTGTTATTGAACCATCTGATGTTTGGGGCTTTGATTAAATGGGACCTTTTCCTGCCTCTAATGGTTACACACATATTTTAGTTGATGTTAATTACGTTACTAAGTGGGTAGAAGCTATTCCAACTAGTAGTGCTGATCATAACACTTCTATTAAAATGCTTAAAGAAGTTATTTTTCCGAGGTTTGGAGTCCCTAGATATCTTATGACTGATGGTGGTTCACATTTTATTCACGGTGCTTTCCGTAAGATGCTTGCTAAGTATGATGTTAATCATAGAATCGCATCTCCTTATCACCCACAGTCTAGTGGTCAAGTAGAGTTGAGAAATAGAGAGCTCAAATTAATTTTGCAAAAGACTGTCAATAGATCTAGAAAGAATTGGTCCAAGAAACTTGATGATGCATTATGGGCCTATAGAACTGCATACAAAAATCCTATGGGTATGTCTCCGTATAAGATGGTTTATGGAAAAGCTTGTCACTTACCTCTTGAACTTGAACATAAAGCATATTGGGCTATTAAAGAGCTCAACTATGACTTCAAACTTGCTGATGAGAAGAGGTTATTTGATATTAGCTCACTTGATGAATGGAGAACCCAAGCCTATGAGAATGCCAAGCTATTCAAAGAAAAAGTCAAACGCTGGCATGACAAAAGAATACAAAAGCATGAGTTTAACGTAGGTGATTATGTGTTATTATTCAACTCTCGTTTAAGATTTCTTGCGGGAAAACTTCTCTCTAAATGGGAAGGTCCTTACGTTATCGAGGAGGTCTATCGTTCCGGTGCTGTAACACCCACGATGCGGCTATATCTCTCATGTGTCGTCGAGGCACGACTTAGAGGCATAACCGCATTGTAGGTTTTGTCGCAAGAAGGGTCATCTTCACACAATCCCATGTAATGAACAAGAATGAGATAAAGAGAGTTGGCTTACAATCGCCACTTCACACAATACATAAATAAATTCATACATCATTCAGAATACACTCATAGACCGACTACGGTCAAATCCAAATGAAAAGAAGATAACCCCAAATGCTAGATCCCCGATCGTCCCAACTGGGCTCCACTACTGATCATCTGGTAACGAAACGTAGTAACGACCAAGGTCCTCATCAAACTCCCACTTGAGCTCGGTTGCGCCACTTGCACTGGTATCCTCGACACCTGCATCTGTTTTGGTAGAATCTGTGAGTCACGAGGACTCAGCAATCTCACACCCGCGAGATCAAGACTATTTAAGCTCATGGGTAGGAAAGTGGTAAGGTGGTGGAGCTGCAGCAAGCACTAAGCATATATGGTGGCTAACATATGCAAGTAAGAGCGAGAAGAGAAGCAACGCATCGGTCGAGAAGCTAGAAGTGATCAAGAAGTGATCCTGAAACTACTTACGTTCATACATAACCCAAACCATGTTCACTTTCCGGACTCTGCCGAAAAGAGACCATCATGGCTACACACGCGGTTGATGCATTTTAATGAAGTCAAGTGTCAAGTTCTCTACAACCGCACATTAACAAATTCCCATCTGCCTCATAACCGCGGGCACGGCTTTCGAAAGATAATACCCTGCAGGGGTGTCCCAACTTAGCCCATCACAAGCTCTCACGGTCAACGAAGGATATTCCTTCTCCCAGGAAGACCCGATCAGTCTCGGAATCCCGGTTTACAAGACATTTCGACAATGGTAAAACAAGACCAGTAAAGCCACCCGAAGTGCCGACAAATCCCGATAGGAGCTGCACATATCTTGTTCTCAAGGCACACCGGATGAGCCAGACATTGGGTTGGCATAGACCCTGGTGTCCCAAGGGGCACCGGACATCACTCAGGTTGGACCAGCACTCGAAGGAGCACTGGCCCGGGGGGGGTAAATAAAGATGACCCTCCGGCTCGCGAAAACCCAAGGGAAAAAGTCTTAGGTGACAAATGGTAAAACCAAGTTTGGGCCTTGCTGGAGGAGTTTTATTCAAAGTGATTCCCATAAATCACCCAACCGTGTAAGGAACACAAAATCAAGGAACATAACACCGGTATGACGGAAACTAGGGCGGCAAGAGTGGAACAAGACACCAGGCATAAGGCCGAGCCTTCCACCCTTTACCAAGTATATAGGTGCATTAATTAAACAGGAGATATTGTGATATCCCAAAATATCCATGTTCCGACCAGGAACAAACTTCATCTTCACCTGCAACTAGCAACGCTGTAAGAGGGGCTGAGCAAAAGCGGTGACATAGCCAAACAATAGTTTGCTAGGAAAGGATGGTAAGAGTCTTGACATGGTAATATGGGAGGCATGATAAACAAGTGGTAGGTAGAGCAAACATAGCGATAGAGCGAACAACTAGCAAAGCAAAGATAGAAGTGATATCGAGGGTATGGTCATCTTGCCTGCAAAGTTCTCAGAGCTATCGAAAGCTTGATCCTCGTTAGCGTACTCAACAGGTTCCTCGTGCATGTACTCGTCTCCCGGCTCTACCCAAAGCAAGAACACAAGCAATGGAACCACAAGCAATCACGGTGCAATGCACAAGCAACATGATGCAACACATGTCATGATATGCGAGATGTGATATGCAATGCGTATGCGTGCTCCAGGAGGAAAAAGGCTAAACAAGGCATCAACTTGGCAAACCAAGTATGCTGCTGGAAAGATGAGATGATCTCGGTTGAAGTCGATATAAAGATCACTGGGAACGGATGCACAATTTGCAAATGGCAAGCAAAACAAGAATGACACAAATCTACGATTAACAGCACGATGCTACTTAACATTCAACAAGAAACTATGCTACAGCACTCCAACATAGCAACAAAGCACATGCCAGTGATCTATAGGAGATGCTTCACAAAAGATGAACACTGAGCTACGGCTAAATCACACAATAACAGGTTCAAACAAGCATGGCAAAAGTGCAAAAGATATCAGCTTCACAGACTTAGTGAAAATACTGGACATGGCATAAACAGCATCAGGTAGCAATGTTCACAGCAAGCAATCAACATGCTACAGTAACTTTTAATATCAAAACAAGACATGGTATGATACTGCTAAATGCATAGAACAAAAGTTTCTTACTGACCATGAGCCAAAAAGGATCAGAAGATATGATGGCTCCCAAGTGAACATAGCAAGTTTCGTTAACAGATTCAGAAAACAGAGCATGGCATTAACAGAATTATGAAGACATCTTTGCGAGCTCGATTCACTCACCACAAGTCATTGCATGACAATATAAGCATAGAAACAGCAAGAATATATGTTTGTGAAACTAAACATGGCAAGAACAAGCTCATAGCATGCAAGGATCAACTACAACAACCTTGGCAAAATTGAATAACATGTAAACAATCTACCATGAAACATTTTATAGCAAAAGTAGAGCCATAAAATGACATGCTAGACTAATCCATAATTGCAAACAGGGGCATGGATGGATATAGCATAACCATATATTCAAAACATCCTTACTGAAGTATCTCAAAATAAGAACGGATCTCTCTGTAGCATCAAGTGTACATGGCATCAAAATAACAGCAGAACAGGGACTGAAATCAGCAACATCACGAAGCCTAGTTTGCATGCTTGTTCTAGTCACCACATAGATCACAAAAATACATGGGAAACACCTCTGTAAAGACGACATGGCATAGTCCAAAACATATGTAGAGCTCATGCTCCTAAGATGCACACATCAAATGCAACAAAAATGACAAAACATCAAGTTCTGTTAACAGACAGTAGTAAACATCATATAGCACTCTTGCAACAGAGATTAGGGCATCGAGATGACGTCACATAAACATGACCCATTGGAACAAAATGAAGAGCACATCCTGATGAACACTCCGATATATCCTATGCATGAATCGGAGCTATATACATGGAGTTATGATGCGATGAATATGGCATAAAAATACTGCAGGAAAAAGACTTGGACGAATTCGGAGGTCAACCTAGGCTGGATCTGGATCTGGATCCGGGGGCGCAGACTTCGAGGCGGCCAGAGTACGGGTGGTGGCGGCTGGAGAGGGCGCCGGCGAGGTTGGGGCGAGGTCGGCGGGCACAGGGCCAGCCTGATCCGGCCGGGGCGCGGCGGCCGGAGCGGGGCAACGGCGGAGGGCGGCGACTGGCGGCGGCGGGCGGCCGGGGCAGCGGCCGACGCGGGGAGG
>NC_057804.1:402814167-402823660 GCF_018294505.1 Triticum aestivum | reverse complement strand
CGAGGAGTGGGGCGGCGCACGGGAGGCGCGGAGGCGGAGCGGCGCGCGCGGGCCTCAGGGGCCGGCTGCGGGCTCGGCGGGCCGGGGCAGCGCGCGGTGGCCGGGTGCCACGTGTCGCGCCCTGGTTCACTAGGCGGCGGCGGCGCAGGATGTCCGGCCTGGGACGGACACGTCCGGCGGCGCGGAGGGAGGTTTGCTAGGGTTTCGCCGGAAAATTTAGGGGAGGGGCACATATTTATAGGTAGAGGGAGTTAGGAGACTCCAAATGGAGTGTAGTTTTCGCCCACAAAATCGTGATCCGATGACGGAGAGCATGGAAGTGACTTAGATGGGTTATTGGGCTGTTTGGAGGAGTGTTGGGCTGCAACACACAAAAGGCCTTTGCGGTTACCCGGTTAACCGTTGGAGCATCAAACGACCTCCAAATGGAATGAAACTTGACAGGTGGTCTACCGGTGGTGTACCAAGGCCACTTGACAAACCTCAGTCCATTCTGAGAATGTTTAACACCCGCTCACAAAAAGAGACAAGAGGGGTGCGCCGGTGCATGTGGGAGTGTCGGATTGCAAAATGGACAATGGGGAAAATGCTCGGATGCATGAGACAAACACATATGCAAATGATATGCACATGATGACATGATATGAGATGCATGACATGAACAAAAAGCAAAATGAAAGACAAAACCCAACCATGGAGGGAATATCATAGCACATAGCCGAAAATGGCAAGAGTTGGAGTTACAAATATGGAAAGATACATCCGGGGTGTTACAACACTCCACCACTATAAGAGGATCTCGTCCCGAGATCTAGGACTGAAAGAACTCCGGATATTCAGAACGGAGGTGATCCTCGCGCTCCCAGGTGGCTTCTCGGTCGGAATGGTGCGACCACTTAACTTTCAGGAATTTGATCGACTTGCTGCGAGTCTTGCGCTCGGTTTCTTCAAGAATAGCAATGGGGTGCTCATGATAAGAGAGATCTTCTTGGAGGTCAATTTCTTCGAAGTTGATAGTGCCTCAGGAGTCTTGAAGCACTTGCGAAGCTGTGACACGTGAAACACATCGTGCACGTTCGCAAAGTTGGACGAAAGCTCAAGTTGATAGGCGAGGTCGCCTCTTTTGCCAATGATTTTGAAAGGACCCACGTATCTAGGGGCAAGCTTCCCTTTGATACCGAAGCGACGAGTGCCTTTCATTGGAGAGACGCGGAGGTAGACATGGTCTCCGATTTCAAAAGCCACATCACGGTGCTTGTCATCATAATAGCTCTTCTAGCACGATTGTGTGGCCTTGAGATTCTCACGAATGACTTTGCACATTTCTTTTGCTTCTGTGATCAAGTCATTGCCAAGAAGTTGGCGTTCACCTGTCTCGGACCAATTGAGAGGAGTACGACACTCTCTACCATAGAGAATTTCGAATGGGGCCCTGCGCAAACTCACTTGGAAGCTGTTGTTGTAGGAGAACTCGGCATATGGAAGACAATCTTCCCACTTCATACCAAAAGAGATGACACAAGCCCTGAGCATATCTTCGAGGATTTGATTGACTCGCTCAACTTGGCCACTTGTCTGAGGATGGAAAGTTGTGGTGAAACGAATGTTGGTGCCCATGGCCTTCTGAAAGGAGTCCCAGAACTTAGAGGTGAAAATGCTTCCACGATCTAAAGAAATCAATTGTGGAATTCCATGCAAGGAGACAATCCTGGAGGTGTAAAGCTCTGCCAACTGAGCTGCTGTGATAGATTCTTTGATAGGAAGAAAATGAGCCACTTTAGTAAGCTTGTCAATGACAACGAAGATAACATCATTTCCACGCTTGGACTTAGGAAATCCAGTGACAAAGTCCATCTCGATATGGTCAAACTTCCATTCTGGAATAGCAAGAGGTTGGAGGAGACCAGCTGGTCATTGGTGTTCTGCTTTCACCCTTCTGTAGACGTCACATTCATTCACGAATTGAGCAATCTCTTGCTTCATTCGAGTCCACCAATACGACTGCTTGAGGTCATGGTACATCTTCGTACTTCCAGGATGAATGGATAGAAGGGAATTGTGTGCCTCATTCATGATGACTTTTCTCATATCGCCTTTAGGAACCACAATACGATCCTCGAAGAAAAGAATATCTTTGTCATCCAATCGATAGCACTTGTATTTGGGAATGCCCTTGTCGATACCACGTTTCACCTTTTTCACCATGGTATCCAGGAGTTGTGCCTCACGAATTTGATCTTCCAAAGTAGGAGAGACTATGAGGTTGGCAAGAAACAACTTGAAGATTCAGTTTGCGGAAAGCTTCACAAAGTTCCGGTTGGAAGGGCTTGAGAATTAAACTGTTGCAATAAGCCTTCCTGCTCAAAGCATCTGCAATCACATTTGCCTTGCCAGGAGTATATTCAATACTTGGATTGTACTCTTGAATCATTTCGACCCATCGAGTTTGCCTGAGGTTGAGGTTGGGTTGAGTGAAGATATACTTGAGGCTCTTGTGATCGGTGAAAAGGTCCACTTGCCTTCCCAACAAGAGATGTCTCCATGTTATCAATGCATGGACAACTGCCGCCAACTCAAGATCGTGAGTGGGGTAGTTTTTTTTGCTGGGCTTCAACTGACGAGAGGTATATGCCACAACTTTCTTCTCTTGCATTAACACAACACTGAGACCTTGAAGAGAAGCATCACAGAAAACTTCGAATGGCTTGGATTCATCAGGAGGAGTCAAGACAGGAGCTATGACTAGCTTCTCTTTGAGGGTGTTGAAAGCAACGTCACACTCAGGCGACCAGACATACTTGACATGCTTCTAGAGGAGGTTGGAAAGAGGCTTTGCAATCTTAGAGAAGTTCTCAACGAATCTTCAGCAATAGCTTGCAAGACCAAGAAAACTGCGGAGCTGCTTGACATTCTGAGGAGGTTTCCAATTCACAACTGCAGACACCTTCGCGGGATTAACAGCAATGCCCTTGGCGGAGATGATATGACCAAGGTAAAGAACTTCATCAACCCAAAACTCACATTTGGAAAACTTCGCATAGAATTGATACTCTCTGAGCTTGTCGAGCACCAATCGCAAATGTTTGGCATGATCCTTCTTATTCTTAGAGAAGACCAAGATATCATCGAGATACACCAAGACGAATTCATTGGTGTAGGGGTTAAATATGAAGTTCATCATGCGAGAGAACGTTGGAGGAGCATTGACAAGGCCGAAAGACATGACAGTATATTCATAAGAACCAAAGCTTGTTCTGAAAGCTGTCTTGGGAATATCTTGTTCACGAATGCGAATCTGATGATAACCCATATGAAGGTCAAGCTTGGAGAATACTTTAGCACCTTTGAGTTACTCGAATAGCTCATTGATGTTGGGAAGTGGATACTTGTTCTTGATTGTCTTCTTGTTCAATGGACGGTAATTGATGCAAAGTCGGTCCGTGCCATCCTTCTTCTGGACAAAAAGAACTCCACAGCCCCATGGAGATGAACTCGGTCTGATAAAACCCAGACGCTCTTGTTCATCGAGTTGTTTCTTCAATTCCTTCAGCTCTTTAGGTCCAAGCTTGTCTGGACGCTTGCAAACGGGTTCAGTACTAGGCTCAAGATCGATAACGAACTCGACTGGCCGATGAGGAGGCATACCCGGAAGCTCTTCTGGAAATACATCTTGGTACTCACAAATGACTGGAATTTGAGAAATAGCATCCAACTCGCCCTTCTCATTGAGAGAAAACAACCGAATGGTTTCGTCACGAGCGGCATAGATGATAACATCCTCAGAAGAGTGTGTCAATTGAATTTCCCTGGCAGCACAATCAAGCTGAGCCTTGTGCTTAGAAAGCTAGTCCATCCCGAGAATTAGATCAATATCAGAGTCGCAAAGAACAATTGGAGAAGAGAGAAATTTATAGTTTCCCATCTGGATAGAGACATCCCGAACCATGGAGCTTGCGTTCATGAATTTACCCGGAGAGACAACTGATAACGGTCTAGGCAAATCTTGAAAAACCATCTCATTCTTAGATGTAAAAGGTCTTGAGATGAAACTATGTGATGCACCAGTATCAAATAAAACTTTTTGCAGGAATATCATTAACTGAGAGATTACCCATTATCACATCAGTAGATTCCTCCGCTTGCGCTGCATTCATCATGATCACCTTTGCAGACTTGGGATTATGCTTGACCACTGCATAGCTTGAAGATCTCACAGGAGGAGGAGGTGGAAGGCGCCTTTGGTTGAAGCACTTGTTCGCGTAGTGACCTTTTTGCTGGCACTTGTTGCAAGTCACCTCTGAGAGTGGACGATGGTAAGGAGTATTTGACCTTGGAGCTTGAGAATTAGACTTGTTCTGATAGCCTGGGTTGGGTGGGTGGGAAGATCCACGACCACCTGAGTTCTTCTGCTGGTAAGGCTGACGAAACGGAGGAGGAGGAAGTTAGAACTTCTGCTGCTTAGCTGCCACTTGTGAGGAAGAAGAAGACTGGACTGCATCCCTGATTCTCTTCTTAGAAGCCTCACACTTGAGCTGAGCACCTTCTTGCTTGAGGGCCATGTTGTAGAATTGATCGAATTGAGTAGGCTCAACAAGATCGAGAGCTAACTGCAGATCCTCTCTAAGGTCACCTCTGAATTGATAAATCATACTCTTCTCATCTGGAACATCTTGTTTAGCGAAGCGAGCAAGTTTCTGAAACTGTTGTTGTATTCGTACACAGACATGCTGCCGTGCTTGAGATTGCGGAACTCCTCACGCTTGCTCTCAACAACACTGGTAGGAATGTGGTGAGCTTTAAAGTCCCGACAGAAGTCAGTCCAAGTAATCACTCGACCTCCTCTGGAATCTTTGTATTGCTGATACCAATCAGCTGCTTGGTCCTTGAGCTGAAAAGAAGCGAACTTGATGTAGTCCTCAGGCCTGACATTGCTACATTCAAAAGGCTTGTTGATATCCACGAGCCAATCATCGGCGTCTGTGGCCTCGGCACAGTAGCTGAAAGACTTCGGCTGATTTGCCAGGAACTAGTTGAGGGTAGGAAACTGAGGCTGATGGTTAAACTGCCCTTGACCTTGATTCCCTTGGTTGCCTTGGCCTTGGTTGTGCTCCTGCATGAGCTGAATCATCATATGAGCGTTGGCGTTTGTGGCTGCCATCAAAGCTTGCCATGCCTCCGGAGGTGGAGGGTTCGCCTGACTCCCATCATTGCGTTCCGAATTCTGACGCGTTGGCGGAGCCATCCTGAAGAGGGTGACATTCGTTAGCATCTTGAAGACAGATAGACAAGTTGAATCAACGGATAGAAATTGCAACATATAGTCTTCACAATAAACATTCGAACAAGGATGAACGAATGAATTCCAAAGCTAACATCACGTCCATTAAGGTGAGAAGCCACTTGATAAGGGGTTGATGAATGAAATAACAACGTACAACTAGAACAAATAAGTGGTAAGGATTACCCAATCACAAACCAAATATCTACGGGAAGAAATGCTAGAGCTACTTGAATCCCACCTATAAACTCCCGAAACTTTCTGGTTATGCAATCAGGTGTTGGGGATACAGGGAAGCAATATATCTCACCCAAACTAACAATCCCTACATCCAGCTGTATCCATCCGTCAACACATAACCAAGAAACCTTCGGAAATCGTGTACCTCAACCTTCGAAAAGCATCCGTTATACGAGCTATGGCAATACTCCCGAACTCCCACCCCAGTACTGGGTGGCGTCGAGGTTATCTCACCAACAACTGCATAAAAGAGTTTTCCAATGTCGGCAAAACTCAGGTATTCCAGAACTGCAATGATAAAATTGTGACAACAACACCTCGGAGCTCAACTCCCCTGGACACTGCCACAACCCCTAAATGTCAGGAGGCACCAAGAACAATGTTCTCGTCGCAAAACCATCGGAACGATTCCAAGATACCCGCGTGATCCTAAATTTTTTTAGTGAAATTTGAGGAGAGGAAAGTCAAAACATCTACGTCAGGAGACCTCACCAGAGCGACGAAGGGACTGGGGAGTAAAAATAATCCTACTCTCCGATATATATAATCCTATGACTCAAAACATTTTTGATCTAGACTCAACAACGCCAGTGATTCAATCAAGCAGGGGGGCTCCTAAGTCGGGGATGGCTCTGATTACCAACTTGTAACGCCCACGATGCAGCTATATCTCTCACGTGTCGAGGCACGACTTAGAGGCATAACCGCATTGTAGGTTTTGTCGCACGAAGGGTCATCTTCACACAATCCCATCTAATGAATAAGAATGGGATAAAGAGAGTTGGCTTACAATCGCCACTTCACATAATACATAAATAAATTCATACATCATTCAGAATACACTCATAGACCGACTACAGTCAAATCCAAATGAAAAGAAGATAACCCCAAATGCTAGATCCCCGATCGTCCCAACTGGGCTCCACTACTGATCATCTGGAAACGAAACGTAGTAACGACCAAGGTCCTCATCAAACTCCCACTTGAGCTCGGTTGCGCCACTTGCACTGGTATCCTCGGCACCTGCATCTGTTTTGGTAGAATCTGTGAGTCACGAGGACTCAGCAATCTCACACCCGCGAGGTCAAGACTATTTAAGCTCATGGGTAGGAAAGGGGTAAGGTGGTGGAGCCGCAGCAAGCACTAAGCATATATGGTGGCTAACATACGCAAGTAAGAGCGAGAAGAGAAGCAACGCATCGGTCGAGAAGCTAGAAGTGATCAAGAAGTGATCCTGAAACTACTTACGTTCATACATAACCCAAACCGTGTTCACTTTTCGGACTCCGCCGAAAAGAGACCATCACGGCTACACACGCAGTTGATGCATTTTAATGAAGTCAAGTGTCAAGTTCTCTACAACCGAATATTAACAAATTCCCATCTGCTTCATAACCGCGGGCACGACTTCCGAAATATAATACCCTGCAGGGGTGTCCCAACTTAGCCCATCACAAGCTCTCACGGTCAACGAAGGATATTCCTTCTCCCAGGAAGACCCGATCAGTCTCGAATCCCGGTTTACAAGACATTACGACAATGGTAAAACAAGACCAGCAAAGCTGCCCGAAGTGCCAACAAATCCCGATAGGAGCTGCACATATCTCGTTCTCGGGGCACACCGGATGAGCCAGACGTTAGGTTGGCATAGACCCTGGTTGGGCACACCGGATGAGCCAGACGTTGGTTTGGCATAGACCCTGGTTGCCCAAGGGGCGCCGGACATCACTCAGGTTGGACCAGCACTTGAAGGAGCACTTGCCCGGGGGGGTAAATAAAGATGACCCTCGGGCTCGCGAAAACCCAAGGGAAAAAGGCTTAGGTGACAAATGGTAAAACCAAGTTTGGGCCTTGCTGGAGGAGTTTTATTCAAAGTGATTCCCATAAATCACCCAACCGCGTAAGGAACGCAAAATCAAGGAACATAACACCGGTATGACGGAAACTAGGGCAGCAAGAGTGGAACAAGACACCAGGCATAAGGCCAAGCCTTCCACCCTTTACCAAGTATATAGGTGCATTAATTAAACAGGAGATATTGTGATATCCCAAAATATCCATGTTCCAACCAGGAACAAACTTCATCTTCACCTGCAACTAGCAACGCTATAAGAGGGGCTGAGCAAACGCGGTGACATAGCCAAACAACGGTTTGATAGTAAAGGATGGTTAGAGGCTTGACATGGCAATATGGGAGGCATGATAAACAAGTGGTAGGTAGAGCAAACATAGCGATAGAGCGAACAACTAGCAAAGCAAAGATAGAAGTGATATCGAGGGTATGGTCATCTTGCCTGCAAAGTTCTCAGAGTTGTCGAAAGCTTGATCCTCGTTAGCGTACTCAACAGGTTCCTCGTGCACGTACTCATCTCCCGGCTCTATCCAAAGCAAGAACACAAGCAATGGAACCACAATCAATCACGGTGCAATGCACAAGCAACATGATGCAACACATGTCATGATATGCGAGATGTGATATGCAATGCGTATGCGTGCTCCAGGAGGAAAAAGGATGAACAAGGCATCAACTTGGAAAACCAAGTATGCTGCTGGAAAGATGGGATGATTTCGGTTGAAATCAATATAAAGATCACCGGGAACGGATGCACGGTTTGCAAATGGCAAGCAAAACAAGAATGACACAAATCTGCGATTAACAGCACGATGCTACTTAACATGCAACAAGAAACTATGCTACAACACTCCAACATAGCAACAAAGCACATGCCAGTGATCTACAGGAGATGCTTCACAAAAGATGAACACTGAGCTACGGCTAAATCACACAATAACAAGTTCAAACAAGCGTGGTAAAAGTGCAAAAGATATCAGCTTCACAGACTTGGTGAAAATACTGGACATGGCATAAACAGCATCAGGTAGCAATGTTCAGAGCAAGCAATCAACATGCTACAGTAACTTTTAATATCAAAACAAGACATGGCATGATACTGCTAAATGCATAGAACAAAAGTTTCTTACTGACCATGAGCCAAAAAGGATCATAAGATATGATGGCTCCCAAGTGAACATAGCAAGTTTCGTTAACAGATTCAGAAAACAGAGCATGGCATTAACCGAATTATGAAGGCATCTTTGCGAGCTCGATTCACTCACCACAAGTCATTGCATGACAATATAAGCATAGAAACAGCAATAATATATGTTTGTGAAACTAAACATGGCAAGAACAAGCTCATAGCATGCAAGGATCAACTACAACAACCTTGGCAAAATTGAATAACATATAAACAATCTGCCAGGAAACATTTTATAGCAAAAGTAGAGCCATAAAATGACATGCTAGACTACTCCATAATTTCAAAAAGGGGCATGGATCATAACCATATATTCAAAACATCCTTACTGAAGTATCTCAAAATAAGAACTGATCTCTCTGTAGCATCAAGTGTACATGGCATCAAAATAACAGTAGAACAGGGACTGAAATCAGCAACATCATGAAGCCTAGTTTGCATGCTTGTTCTAGTCACCACATAGATCACAAAAATACATGGCAAACACCTCTGTAAAGACAACATGGCATAGTCCAAAACATATGTAGAGCTCATGCTCATAAGATGCACACATCAAATGCAACAAAAATGACAAAACATCAAGTTCTGTTAACAGACAGTAGTAAACATCATATAGCACTCTTGCAACAGAGATTAGGGCATCGAGATGACGTCACATAAACATGACCCAATGGAACAAAATGAAGAGCACATCCTTATGAACACTACGATATATCCTATGCATGAATCGGAGATATATACATGGAGTTATGATGCGATGAATATGGCATAAAAATACTGCAGGAAAAAGACTTACGAATTCGGAGGTCAACCTAGGCTGGATCTGGATCTGGATCCGGGGGCGCGGACTTCGAGGCGGTTGGAGTACGGGCGGTGGCGGCCGGAGAGGGCGCCAGCGAGGTCGGGGCGAGGTCGGCGGGGACGGGGCCGACCGGAT
>NC_057804.1:402429408-402458637 GCF_018294505.1 Triticum aestivum | reverse complement strand
GTCACTCGAACCTCACCACTAGCCATCGCTCGGGACCGCCCGCCGTGATCTCCATCGAGCTTGAAACAATGCCGCCTGGTCCTGGCGATTTCTCCCCAAGCCCCATCATTGCCCTAGATGGTCGTCATAACTCCACCGCCACCCGCAAAGCCCTATTAGGAGTCAGGCGACGTACGCGAGCCTAGCAACGGCCAACACATCGGCGTTGCCGGGGACGAGCTCATGGCGCTTGGGCGCCTCCATGCCACCGAACTTGGTTATCGCCTTGGCTCCCCTTCGACCCCTGCTTCCCTTCCAATGGCTTCCCTCGGCCTCCAACAAGTGTCGCGTCCTCGGTGACCTTCTTAGCCGAAATTGAGATCGGTGCCTATGACGTGTTCGCCGAAATTCCCCAAAGATTCTCGGGGCCTATCAACTGTGAGGTGATGATGGTTGTCTTCTGTCATGAATGCAAGGAATCAAATGTAAATGCTCATAACATAGCTAAAAGTTTGTTACGATCAAATCCAGGTCGTCGTGTTTGGTTTTGGACCCTCAAATTATGTAAACAATGTTCTAAATCATAATAAATTTTGGGTGTTCCGCTATTTATTTATTTTTGGATTTTTCCATTATCTACCAAAGCAGCACACACATTAAGATTCCAAAAAATATGTACCAAGCTTAGAGGTAAATTTTGGGTCTCATATGAAGCGGGTTGTCTTCATATAGTCCCAATAATTGGCAGAAGGCAACCACTGGACCGGCCGCCGATTCACTTAGTTTAGGACAACATACCCCATCACCCCCTTGTCGAGCCGACCTTGTCGTTGCCCCATTCCCCATCTGCCCATGTCTTCCACAACACCTCAAAAATGATTGTCTGTGTTGCAAAGCCACATCCTCACTTCTTGCCCTCTCAACGGTGTGTAGCTCAGCAATGCAGCAGTTGTCCGGCCCGCAGCATCGCGCTGCTGCCAGCTCATAGCAAAACGTGCGCGAGCTTGCGAAGAGCATGCATACTACAACACAAGACTCACAACACAACTGTAGCATCGATCCATGGTTCGGCTTGCAGTGTCCTGAGTGGCGCCTCGCATGCAACACAGTTAAGAATTTTTTTTTTTGCAAGGGATTTAAAATGAGAGTTTATTCTGAAGTAAATCAATTGGGAGATGCTTTTCTAGTCCCATATATGTTTCCTATCTTCCATATGAAAACTGTCAATTCTCAGAAGATCCATCGTCTGCGGCGATGAACAAACACGTTGGCGGACCCTCCAAAATTACGGCACCGGCGACATCTGTAGCACTGGTGGGTTGGTTGGCCGGCCTGCAGCACCGGTGGGGCGCTTGCAACACTCATGCATGAACAGCGAACTGGCCTGCATCAGCAGTTATCGTATTCGCAGCATGTCAGGCGTCCTTGCAGTAGTGGCGTGCCATACACACACACAAAGAGAGAGAGGAGAGTGAAGGAAGGAGTGTGGTGTTTTTTAGCAAAAAAAATCTGAACATGTCAAAAATCACAAAATTCTAAAGGCTTGTGTTCATAATAAAGAAAACTTGTCAAAAATGTCTGAACATGTTTTTTTAGAAAAAAAAATCTGAACATGTAAAAGACAGAGCACATGTGGGAATGTTGTTGTGTGGACTAACTTGGTACCCTTGTTTTTAGAAACAGGTACCGTTGTTTTTTGAGGGAGTGTGGTGTGGGCTAGCACGGAGCATACTGAAGAGGCCCATATGCGTGTGTTAGCAAAAAAAATAAAGAGGCCCATATGCGTGCGCGTATTCGGGACGCACGACGGAGCGAGCTCACAACCGCCGTCAGAAACGAGCCCCGTGACTGCTCGACTTCTCCGGCGAGCCACACGGTGCTCGGGGCTTCCGGCGGACGACGAGGGGGAGCGCCGCGAGCGGGAGGCTACGGCGTACGCGGGCGGGATAGCCGCCGGAGCAGAGGGCAAAGGAGTGGCATCAACCGGCGGCGACGGCGAGCGCGGGGATCCGGGGAGGCCGATGTAGCTCAGCTCGTCTGGCCTCCGCCACTCGGGCATTCCCCGGAGCGCGGCGGCCACCGACCAACGGAGGAAGCGCGCCGTCGCCGGCCGGCGGCGAGGGGCGCATGGCGGAACGGCGGCGGAGGAGGCAGGGGCACTTCCTCCACGCGCGCCGTACTCCGCACGGCAACAGGGCAGGTGAGCGCCCGCCCGCGCGGCGCGTGTGGGCCCCACCCTCTGTGGCTCGTCGAGCGGGCCCGGTGGCACGCGCCTGGGCCGTTGGATCGGCCACAGCTGGCACGGGCGGCGATCCAACGGCTCAGGACGCTCGCACGCGCGCGACGGGGGCGAAGGGAAGGAAAGGGAAGGAGACGACGGAGGCCGCGGGTGCTTTATTTGCTGCGCCTGCGCCTGCGCCCGCCTGCAAACTCTGCTCTTCTCTGCTGCACAACCGCCCCGCTTTTGATCCTCCGTAGCGAAGGAAGGAAAGGTGAGGCGATCAACCTGCATTTCCCCTCCCCTCCCCTCCCTCGCTCCCCATCCCCTCTCTGGTTTCGTCCGCGTCCAACCTAAACCCCAGAAACCCAAACCCCCGCAGCCGCAGGGTAAGATTCTTCTTCCTCCTCTCATCACCGCCTCTGCTCTGTTCTTGCTTCGTTGCATCATGCGGTGGTGGTGGTGGTGGTGGTGGGGTTTCTGTCCTCCGTCCTTCTCGATGCTGTTTGGGCGCTGCTGATCGAGCAGAGGGCTGCGCTTCTTGAATCTTCAGAGTCGAGGCCTCTTTTTCTGTGCGTGCGGATTTTGCTTCGGGCCTGCTCCCGTCTCGTGTTCCTTGCGCCGCGTCGGCAATTTTCAAGTTGGTACACAGGACCGGGGCTCCGTCGCGATTTCTCTTCACCCTGCTCGATCCTGCGTGGTTCGTTTTTGTCGCTGCCGCTGCTTGCATTCGGTGGTAATTTTCCTGGAGGAGGACCAACAACACCGAGACTCCATGGTGATTTCTGTTCGCCTCTTCGGTCCTGTTTACGTTTTGGTTGCTGCCTCTGCTGCTTTTGCTCTTGCATTTGGTGCTTATTTTCCTGGACATGGAGGAGGACGAGGAGCACCGAGACTCCGTGGTGATTTCTCTTCGCCTCTCCGGTCCTATTTAGTTCGTTTTTGCTGTCGATGCTGCTCTTGCTCTTGCATTTGGTGGCGATTTCTGGGGGAACCCCATCGTCGTTGATCTCCGTTCGCTCTCTTCTGCATCTTGTCTGGTTGCTTCTGCTCTTCTCATGTTACGCTGGCGGCTGATGGTGGTATTATTGTTGGAGGAGGAGTCTCACGAGCACCACGCTGATCTCCATTCCTGTTCTCTTCTCCATCCCAACTGGATACTATTCAACTCTTGATCTTCCCATCGTTCTTATCCCTGTTCTTATCGGCAACTCTGATGATTCTGGTGTCGAGAACTCGCTCTTTCTGCATGTGCCACAGCGTGTGGATTTTCTCTTCGAAAACAAAAACAGCGCCCTCTTCGTCCTTCCGCTCTCTGGAGTGCTAATTATTGTTCTCAATCCATCTCCGTGTAGTATCTCGCGCATCCTCCAAGTTCCTCAGAAATTGAGTTTGTCTGTACTTCCTTGGTGCTAACGTGCACTGCAACCTTGAGATCTATAAGTTCTTCCTTGTTATGAACGAGTGTGCTGACGTGAGTTATTTTGATATGTATGCTGTTAGTGGCAAAGCCTTGATTCCGTTTTGATCTGCATTGTGTTTGTGCACCTGAGTAATGTAATTTTCTGATTATATAAGCATACCTTATGCACCCAGGGGCCCTTAATCCAAGCATGATTTACCAACCTGCCAATCTGCAATTGAAAAATCTATAATATATTCAAATAGCGGCATAGATATGTTTTCCATTCTGCAGTGTGCCAGTGTAGTTCCAGTTCACATGCAGTAACATGATGGCAGTTATTTAGCTGTTTTTCTATCGTTCCTTTATCAAGTTTGCTGTCATATATATGCGTTCTGCAATGCAGTGACTGTACATTCAGTTTACATGCTAGTTTTTGCTGGTAAGGATTTCTAGGCTATGGTGTTTATACTGAAATCTTTCAGGAAAGCAAACCCAGCAATGGGTGATGCAACAACCAAGTGTTCTGCTGGAGAAGAGAATGACAGAATCAAGTATGCTATGTCATCTATGAAAGGATTTCGTGATGAAATGGAAGATGCTGTGAGTAATATTGCAGTACTTTGTAAAATTGTTGAGATGATAATTCTGCAGATGTATATAATCAATTTTGCTTTGCTATTGTGGTGAAATACTGAATTTGATCCGGACCCTTCTTATTTGCAGCTCACAGCTGTCCTAGATCTAGATGGTTACAGTTCCACATCATTCTTTGGTGTTTATGATGGCCATGGAGGTTTGATCTTCGTTCTGATACTGTTAGAACATATTCTAAAATTTTGTGCTGTTAGCATAACTGACCATTGCATGCACTGTTTAAAGGAAGCCTTATCATAACATCATAGCATCTGTGTATTACACTATATATGTGCATGCTTTGTACGTTTACTATTTGTCGCAAATTTTGGCTGTCAAAATCTTGTACAATCATGATGAAACAACTGTGCAATGATGCTTCAGTTCAACATGAGACCAAGTTTTGCAATCGGGTCTGAGCTGATATATAAACAGCGAGGGGCCAAACATTTATTCGATCTTATTTTTGTTAGGAGAGGAGAGGATTATGTTAGCAATATGTTCAGTAGTTCAGTGTGCTTTTTTACAGTAGTACACATGTATTGAAGGGATATTTCAGCTAGTGTTTGTCTTCGCACTGTTTTGATATATGACCTTGTATAGGAAATTAGGAATATGGTTGATTCAGCCTTCGTTTTCTGTTATATAAGATGGTCATGCAGAGTTATTTGTCTCTGTTTCAGGAGCTGATGTAGCATTGTATTGTTCAAGGCAATTTCATATTGAGCTCACCAAGGAACCAGACTATGGCAACAATCTGCGTACCGCACTGGAGCATGTGTATTTCAGGTTATTTTCTAGATGATTAAATCATGTACGCTACATATATAAGTACAGAAGAAAGTGACATATGGAACATGTGTGTGCAGGCGCATACAATATCGGCACAGGCATGCAGTTTTTCAAAAATTCTGAATTTTAGCTATAACACTCACCTGTAAAATTTCATTAAAAATATGACCAACTGTGGCCCCCACAAAAAACCAAGCATTAAGTGCCTCTAGACATGTTCACATAATCTTCACTCATATATATGCACTTCTTGTTCAATATTGGAAGGTAAAAGGGCCAATGCTACAGTGTTCGAGAAAGGACCAATGTTATACCCATTCCTTCCATAGTTGCAATTGCTACCTAAGTTCACTTATTGTCGCATGTTTGGATATGGAATACATAATTGTTTCATGCCTCCATAGTTACAATTGCTACATAAGTTCACTTATTGTCGCATGTTTGGATATGGAATACATAATTGTTTCGTGCCTCCATAGTTACAATTGCTACATAAGTTCACTTATTGTCACATGTTGCAGAATTGATAAGAAGTTGAAACGATCGGATGAATGGAAAAGGGAGCCAGCTCATCCTCCTGTTAATAGAACTTGGAAAAACTTGCTCAGGGCTGCTCTTTGTGATCCTAAGGTAACACTGAATGTTCTTTAAGCATTTAATTGTCGAAGAAATTAAACAAAATTTATCTCTCGGATAATGCTTCATACGGAAGGGATCAATGGGTATGATAAGGAGGATCTACTGTACTTTTACCGGATGTGCTTTGGAGTTGGTACTGATATATTTAACTCATAATTCCAATTTGTGTTCCATCAAGTGTCTGGTTTACCAAATTGGAAGGCAAACGTTCCTTTATGTTTCTCATTGCACCTTAGTAGTTACCATACTGCCAAAATTGAGGTGTGTTTGAGTTGACATTTGTTTATTACACCGTTTGCTTCTTTTATCGAAGGGCACATGGGCAAATTCCTTCCCTGGTGGTGTTACTTACTTTTGTTTCTTAATAGTCTGTTTTTCCATATGATTTTGGATTATTATTTTCTGTAGTATTACTCAGTTTGGAATTTGTTTTGCAGGAACGTTATGTTCCCCCCCTACAGGAAGGAACCACAGCATGTGTGGCTCTCATTAGAGGTAACCAGATTATTGTTGGAAATATTGGTGATTCCCGTTGTGTACTCTCAAGGAATGGTCAGGTATAGTGACTATTTTCTTGTCAAATTTCTGAGTGGGGCATCCTGTCATAATGAATGTGTCCAAGTAGTGCCTGACAATTCTTATATGCATTTTATCGGAAGGCAAATGATCTATCCACCGATCACAAGCCAGACCACCAACAGGAAAGGGCGAGAATTGAAAGGGCAGGAGGTCAAGTAACCAGGGATGAGAACCCTCAGAGAGATATCACAGGACGACTAGTTAGTATGGACTTGGGCATCCATCGCATCGGGGGGAAATTAGCCATATCCAGAGCGATTGGTATGGTATTTATCTAATTTCCTTTCATTGTTGGATACAATCTATTCATTGCTGATGGGCATTTTGACTACTTGCATGTCAGGTGATTTTCAATACAAGCAGAACAAAACTTTGTCTCCTGCAGAACAAATTGTGACATGTAGTCCGGACATTCGCACTGTAAGTTTGTAACTATGTTGCGTTAGCTCAGTGTAAATTTGTTTCTGATGAGTGTTTTTGATGGAAATGACACCATGTATTTTATTTTTTCTAGGTGGACATAACTGATGACACTGAATTTCTTATTATAGCAAGTGACGGTATCTGGTAAGTCTGAGCTAAAAATAACACAAAAGACTGTTTCATTGTGATGACTTGATTCTAAATGCAATACTTGATACATAGTAAAGTCACTCCAGTTACCTTACATGCTTGTTTCATCTTAGGCCAGTATTATTTATCACTCGCGTTTTTTACATTTTGGTTCAGTTAAGTTCGATCCGCACTGTACTACAATGGTCTGAGTTTGAGCCACTTCATCACCATGTGTAATTCAGTTCCCAATTTCTCGAACCGGGGGATATTAAGTTCTTTTTCTGAGTTCTGAAAGGGCAACATCTGTCAATTCCTGGGTTAATTATTGCTTTGTAGTGCATAGATGAATTAAATTTGATGGTTCCGTATCATGTTGATTTGCTATTTGGAAATGGTAGCATGTTTGATTGCTCTTCTTAGTGCTTGATGAAGCATTTATTTTGTTCCAATATAGGAGTTGTGCCATGTTTTCCGTCCACGTGGATGAATGCTAAAACTAATAGTAAGAGAGTAGTCACCAAAATCTGCTAGTACCCATAGAGACAGATCTTTGTTCTCATGTTTCATAGTACTCCCTCCGTTCCAAAATTCTTGTCTTAGATTTGTCTAAATACGGATGTATCAAGTCACGTTTTAGTAGTAGATACATCCATATCTAGATAAATCTAAGACAAGAATTTTGGGACGGAGGGAGTAATATAATTTCGTTTATATATTGCCATAACAAAATTACACATCTCTTGTTTTTCTTCTTCTCCAGGGACGTCAAGTCAAGTCAAGAGGCGGTCGATTTTGTAAGGCAGCGTTTGCAATCCGTGAGTCTTATTTCCTCAACTTTTTTCTGCTTGTGAATGAGACTAACAGTACATTTAAAAGAAACATCCTACCGGATGAAAGAAATTTTATCGGGTAGCATAACGTTGTTGAAGGAATGACTCTGCACATAGTAACATTCGGTGGTTGTATGCATATGGGCTGGTTTCCATTTGCAGATGGAATTGTTGTTCCTGTTGGATTGACATATGGTGTGATGAACGCAGGGGGAGACAAATCTGCGTGCCATTTGTGAGAGACTTCTTGATTCATGCCTGGGCCGGAGAATGAGTGACAATATGAGCGTGATAGTGGTTGAGTTCAAGGCGGGCGCCCGCGCCAACCCCACTGCCACTGCTGAAGCCAGGGCTGACGAAATCGAGGTCAACATCGAAGTGGGGCAGTCCAGCAGCGCAAATGTGGAAGGGGGGCAGCCCAGCAACGGAAATGATGACGACGACGGCTCTGTCAACGGCTGCATAGGATGCTTCGGCCGCTTGGATATGTTTGAGGCCGGCGAGGACTGATGGGTGAGCTGTGCACTTACAGTTTTGAATTTTTGATCAAGAAGTGAAAGGTGATCCTGAGCTGGGATGGTTTACAGTGCTATTTTTGCTCTTTGTCGGAGACAGAATTCGTGTAGGATGATATGGTACCACTCTTAGGGTCTGAGCTGGGATGGTTTACGTTGCATTGTACTCCCTCTGTAAACTAATATAAGAGCGTTTAGATCACTATTTTAGTATTCTAAACGCTCTTATATTAGTTTACGGAGGGAGTACTAGTTTCGCTGGAGATTTTGCTTGAGAGCCACTTGGATTCACGCACTCTGTTTTCTTCTTCTTCACATCTTGTCTTGGATATCAAAGATGCTTGATGGGGTAGTATAACTATGGATGTTTACTGCCTTGATGATAATTCCTCTATGCAATGCAGTATTATGCTCTCTATGTTTTCTTCTCTGGTGTGCTTTTTGGATCATCAAGTATATATATTTTTGAGTTGGAATCATCAAGTATATAATGCAAGTGTTATTAATGGGCATTAGACTGTGATCTCAGTTAGCTTTAGATGAGAGTGGCAGCAGCCTGCATTGCATCAAATGGAAGGAATTCAACGACAAGCACGAGTTGCCTTAGAGCTCTGCCATATTCGCCATACACTCCTTCTCTTCATAATAACCGTCATTGTGGAGGATAGAGGTGAGAAAACTCATCCTAACAGAATCTCTATACCCGTGTCTACCTCTAAAAATTATGGAGTTCATTCAGAAACTGGATTGGGACGCTGTTTTTGGTGCAGTCCAAAATCCAAACACAAACTTTGAGGGCTTCTTTCTCTCTCTGCCAATGATAAAGTTGCTTGTACCACTCTAGCAGTCGTGCTTCCCGCCCATTAATGGCGCCCATCGTGTGTCCAACGTGCCCACAGTTGTTGCCGGCCATTTTTCTCGTCGCTTGCGCCGTTTTCTGTCGAGATGTCCTGACACACAAGGCCTATCTAACCGCGTGTTGCTAGCGGCTATGAAACAACCACCACCAAGGCATGTATAGACACTCATTTCTTTCTAGGCCTCCCCTAGATCTGCCCTCGGCCTTTTTCTATGCCGCCATCTCACCACCCTCCTCAGGCATAGGGAATCGTGTGGTTCCATTGGGCTCCATATATTTGAGGAGCTACTGTGCCAACGAGATACGACTGACCTCGAAGCTCATGACATGGCTGGTGTCAAAGGACGAGGCTCCCGTCCTCCAGGCTTGTGGAATCCCACCTGTTGTCGAGCCAACATCGTGTTATGGACTCATAGCTAGGGAAGTTAGGGCCGCCCGCCACACCATCTATCCCGCTTTCTTCAATGAGTGGCTTCACGAATATGAATGTGCTGATATCTGCATTTTGCATCACATTTTAATAAGTTGAAGGCTCATCTACCATGTATGTTCACGGGGCTACTTCATCTTTATCTTCTTGCAAGGTTGCATTGAAGGGGCCAGAAAGCTGACAGAGCCGAAAAAATGAAGGTTTTGTGAGGGAAAATACCCATGAGCTAGAACATGGGCTCAGGTGGCTTGTGGGCCCCACATTCCATGGCCACACGCCCTAGACCCTGGGTGCGCTGTGGCTCAAAGCTCGCCTAGCCGCCTCTTTGCTACATATGTCCATCATCTACTCAAAACCATCACAAGATATTTTTTGTTTTTCCGTTAAGAGGGCAGAACATACAATCCTACTTTTCTTCCCCCTAAGGGTTAATCTATTCGGATTCAGTACCTTCAACTGGGGAATTGAAAGCCCTCATCGTCACAATTGCTAAGTTGGATGACTAAGGGCATGTACAATGGTGAGAAGAAGTAGCTTGAGGCAACTACATTGATTTTTTTTCTCCCCAACGCAAGCTACTACTAGTGGGGCTCATCAAGAAATAGAAAAAAGAAACTTTAATACATACTAGAAGAATTGGGCGCGCTTTGCTACGCCGTCGGCGTATTTAGATTTCTTAAAAAAAATACCCACTCTGTTTTAAAATATGAAGTGTATTATTTTTTAAAAAAGACAAACCTTTTATGTTTGATCAAATTTGTAGAATATATATCAAAAACCATAATATCAAATCGATATGATTAGATTCATCATGAAATGAATTTTCATACTTTCTTGTTTAATATTGTGGATATCGATATTTTCCGCTCTGAACTTAGTAATCTCTTAAGAATTTGATTTTCCAAAAAAATTGAAACCCCTTATATTTTGAACTGATGGAATATTTAGTTTGCCGGGTGAGGGAGATGATGTAGTGTATTTATTTATAATGTGGTGATTTGGTGGGTCTTTTGTGGTGTGATTATGTGTTATCCGCTAACTAACCTATATTTATGTGAGAGAATTTCTGCATCGACGGTTGCATGTATTATATTGGTGCTACACTCACACATGATAGCACTTTTTTTAAGGTGGTGAAAGGGCGTGCGGGATTGATATATTTTTGTACGCCTATTGTTATTTATTGTTTTGGAAGGTTGTTGGCACGATCAAATTCAAAATTTAATACCTCAATTGAATGAAATAACTTCAAAATTAGGGAACATAGTGAATTAAAAGAATTGAATGAAAAAGCTCCTTGAGAAATTATTGACCCGATCAAAATTAAGTTATCCAATTGTAAATTGTAGACTTCAACTAATTGTGTGGCCTTCAAAATTAGAAAGCATAGTGTATAGTATAAAAGAATTGAATGAGAGTGTTGACAAATTGTTGATTATCAAAATTGGGTGACCCAATTTCAGTTGGAGACCTCAATTTAATGTTGGCTCTTTAAAACTAGCGAGTCTAGTGTTACAGCGGTATAAAAGAATTGAACGAGAGTGTTGAGAAATTATTGACTCTGTCAAAATCCGGTGACCCAATTCCAACTAAAGACCTCAATTGAATGTTGGCTCTTTGAAACTAGGGAGCATAGTGTTATAGTGTATAGTATAAAAAATTGAACGAGAGAGTGTTGAGAAATTGTTGACTCGGTCAAAATTGGGTAATCCAATTTTAATTGGAGACCTCAATTGAATGTTCGCTTTTAAAACTAGGGAGCATAGTGTTATACTAGAAGGGTTGGGCGCGCTTTGCCGCGCCGTTGAATTTGTTGTGATTCTTAAATTTCTTTACTTGCTCTATTTCAAAATATATGGTGTATTACTTTTTTGAAAAGTCTAAGCTCTTTAAATTTGATCAAATTTATAAAAAAATATATCAACATTCATAATATCAAAACGGTGATATTAGCTTCATCATGAAATGGATTTTCATTTTTTTATTTAATATTGTGGATGTCGATATTTTTTACTCTGAACTTGGTCAAAGTTAAAGAAATTTCACTGAAAAAGGGTTCCCCCGCTTTGTATTACAAAGCAACCAACCGATACAGCCAAGGATAGGTGCTGGGGCGTAAGCAGCACAATCACTCTCAAAAGAAACGAAAGAGAAACATCAAGAGAAAAGAATGCCGACAATGGTGGATCGACGGAAACGAAGAAGCTTCATGACCACTGCGTCCACCGAAGATCTCCCACCAAGCTCCAAGGCTCCGAAGCACCGATACCCATCAACACCTCCAAAAAGGACCGCGACGATGATGACGCTGCTGCCAAGGGTTTCCCCCGATACACGACGAGGCGAGAGGAAGGGTTGCCCCCGACGCCCTCCAGGAAGGTCCGGCGGCACCCATCGACGTCGTCGCGTCGGTGTCGGACAGGCCGACAGGGGTTTTCCCCGATCCCAACCTTCACCTCGGATGCTCCAGAGCCTGCCACCAAACCGACCACCATCTTGCGCCAACATGGTCAAGAAGCCTCCACATCGTCTCACCACTTCACCACGAAATGAGGTCTGCACAACAAGGAATAGGAGTCGGGACTAGGGGCCGCAGCACCGTCGGCACGCGGGAGGGCACAACCTCCATCGTCAACGACAATAGCCGACCGTACACAATAGGAGGAGCATACCAGGGCTGTGGGCCCACAGGCCCGACCGGGATCTTCATGCCCGTAAAGCTCCCGCCACCGCGCTGCAGCAGGCACGCCGTCGGCGTCGCCGCCCCCCGTCCGAGCTCCTCCTCCTCCTCACCACACAGACAACGACGAAGCCACGCCGGGGACCGGCTCGCTAGGACCCATATGGGGCCCGCAGGGCCCAGATCTGGGCCGGGGGCGCGCCGCCAGCCAACCCGCGCCACCACGCCGTCTCGCCGCGAAGGGGCCGCACCACCACCTCGCGTGCCGCCGGCCACTTCCGCCGGGTCGCCGGGCCGTCGTCGAGCCGAGGAGCACCGCCGTCGCCCCATGCCCCGGGCAGGGAGCCGCGCGCGGGGGGACAGGCAGGCCCTGCCGCCGCCGACACCACCGGGCCAAGCGCTTGGGGCGCCCGTCAGCGGCGGCAGGGAGGAAAGGGGTAAGGGGGGGCGAAGGTGGAGGAGCTCACGCCGCCTCGGCCACCTCCCAGGGAGGCGACATGGGGCGGATCCGGGAGGAGGGAGGGGGGAGGGAAGGGGGCGGGGGTGGCCGGCGGCCGGCGGCGGCAGGGGCCTAGGAAGGCCGGCAGCGGCAGGGGGAGGGTGGGAGGAGACCTAGCTCACGGGGAGTTAAAGAAATTTGACTTTCCAAAGAACTAACAATCCATATATTTTGAAACTAATGAAACATTTAGTTTGGCCGGTGGGGGAAGGCGATGAAGCGTGTTTTATGTTTATATATAATGCGGTTATTTGGTAGGAATTCGCGGTGTGATTCTGTGCTATCCGCTAATCAACCCATATTTATGTGGGGATATTTTTTCATCAGTGGTTGCATGTATTGTATTCGTGCTATAGTATCACATGGTGGTGTATTTTTCTAGGTGATGGGAGTCTACAAGGGATTGATATGTTTTTATAGGCCGGTTGTTGCTGATTGATTTGAAAAATCTTTGGTCTGATCAAAACAGTAAAACAAATCCAAAATTGAATACCTCAATCAAATGAAAGAGCTTTAAAATAAGGGAACATAATGAATTAAAAATAATTAGATGGGAGACCCCCTTGAGAAATTGTTGACCTAGTCAAAATCAGGTGACTCAATTCTAAATTGTAGTCTTAATTAACTGTGAAGATTAAAAATTAGAAAGCCCAGTGTATTGTACAAAAAAATTAAATGAGAGAGTTTTGAGAAATTGTTGACCAAGTCAAAATTGGGTGGCCAAATTTCAATTGGAGACTTCAATTAATTGTGAGGCCTCCAATTCTAGGGAGCTTCGTGATATAGTATATACGATGCATCTCTACTCTTCATTTCAACCTTTTCAGCTTTTTACATCTGATCACACTTTTTTCCCCCAAGCACCTGCCTCGTGCGGCGGATTCCGCTTCCCTATCCAAACCTACTTTCCTTGACAGCCGATCCTACATGACACGTGGGGCATCACCATGAGACTATGCATTGGCCATGCTCTAATACTTGGACTAGTTTAATCTATACTACACCCACTTGCCGGTGACAAACCAAAAAAAAAAAGTGAGTAGTGTCAAAAAGTTTAGATGGAGATAAAAGATTTCAATACTTTGCTATCATCTTATTTTAAAGAAGTCTTTGAAACAGTGGCTTCTGAAATATGAGCTCAAAATAAAATTTTTGCTACTCCGGTCAATTCAAATTCATTGAGGCAGCTCTAGATGACCTACCTAGAGTTTTGTGAATTCCATTCAAACAAGTCGGGCGACTGAGCCCATGGCGTGAGGACCCACCCAACGCCGTGTCCCCTCCTTCGGGGTAACGCGTATCGCCACGCGGCAGCGGCGAATGGAACCCCTGCGGCCGTTCTTTTTTCTCTCTTTTCTTCCCAAGGAACCTGCCATTCCTTTCTCTCGTTATTATTCGTTTCTTCCCCACTTCCTCCTCCTCCTCCCACGAGAGGAGAGATCCTTGGTCTGCTGCGCGCCCGAGCCGAGCGTGGGCGGCCGCGAAGATGCTCGACATCCAGAAGCGGCGCGTCCAGCTTCTGCTCTTCGTCGCCGGCGTGCTCGCCCTCAGCATGACAGGCATGCTCCCCGATCCGCCCTCCGTTTTTTTTCAATTATGTTAACCAGTTCGTCGAGCGAGCAGGCAAATACTTCTTCGTAGAGCGGCGGATCGCTGCGCGCGCTTGCACGTGTAGTTTATGGCGCCTTCCGGCCTTTGATTCGGCGATTTTGGGTGGTGGGGGCTGTTTCCTAGTGAAGAAGTGGGTGCGCATTTGGCTGGTTTCGAGTGGGATGCTTCTGATCTTGGGTTTCTAGACGACGGTAATGGCTACGAAGAGCGAATGACTCGGTCAATTGGACGTATACTTCGTAGGTCTGGGTTCATGTGTGCGGTGGAATTTGTAGTGGACACAAGGAAGGAATGAGTGCCTTAATTCAGAAAGCCACAGATTTCGCGTGAAGTGAAGTCAGTACTGACTTGTTAAGGATTATTTAATTGCTTATAAGATGGTGATTAGCCTCTCCTCAGAAGGTTAAACTGAACAAAAATAAGGACAACTGAACACTGTCTAGCATGATAATTCATACTGATTGACTCATTCATGAAAACACATTATATGTATGAACCCAGCAACACAAACAGTCTGTCTGTCTCGGGCTTGAATGCGGAAGAACTTGGAGTAGCAATTTTTTTGTCAGTTATATCATTGTATTTAACTGAAACAGTGATTCTGTCCGATACCATGAGTGCACATGCACAATTTACCCACATGTTTTTCCTTTCTCAAGTTTTTCTGCATACTGTTTAAGGGGGCTTGGCAAATGTTTGGAGTGCATTGGTGGCGAAGCCATGCATGCAATTCATCATGTAAGTTTGCTGGGATGGATAGAGTCACCCTGGAGACTGATTCCCTTATGCTAAAAAATGCTGTGACTTGCAATGCTCTGTAACTGTCGGAGAATTGTGCGCTGGTGAAGGAGCTCAGGATCGTAGCAGTTTTTTTTTGCTTCCATTCGGTAACTGTGATGTTGATTTGGTTTCATCCCATGATAGTGTAACAAGTAGTGCATTTACTTGCAGCTAAGGATTGTATCAGGTATTTGGAGGATCATGTAGTGTGGACATCTAGTTTTCCTGCTGATATATCTTGTGTGGTTACTAGCGTTTTTGCTATGTTCTCATGCTGATGTGTTCCTCTCAGAATTAACAAATAAAAGATCTCCATACTAAACCTTCAATCACTGGATCTATGAGTCTTACATTCTTTTGGAATGATAGCTCTTGCCCTGTTGCTATGTTGACATATTGGTAAGCCATGATATTGTAGAAAATGGCGACATTGTAAGAATATAATAAGGCACATTGATAGTTTAACTTGGTATGCTATTGAATTGATATTGCTCTTGACATCCAAATTTTCTCCTAGATAGTATTTGATGATTTCATTTTGGAGAAGTAAACCGGATGTATGTCTTTGTAAATTAACCTTTATCAAAATTTGCAATCTGCAGCTGAGAAGTGCAGGGAACTTGTCGGAAAGGAGGCTGCATCAAAGAGTGGGGAGTTCACACTCATGAACTGTTTTGATATGGGGTCAGGCAGCCTTGCATGCGCGGGGAAGGAGGGGGTGAAGCTGTATGTGAACAACCTCCGAAGCGCACACATGGAAAACGTGCGGCAGCGAGCCATCGAGAAAGCGTTGGCTGATGCTGTGATAGAAGGCCTGAGTCCCGCTGAGGCAGCCAAGCAAGCTCAGAAGGTCGGGGCAAAAGCGACGAAGGTGGCCGCTCGTCAAGCGAAGAGGATATTGGGACCGATAATTTCCTCTGGCTGGGACTTCTTCGAGGCAATGTACTTTGGCGGAAGCATGACTGAAGGATTTCTACGGGGCACGGGCACCTTATTCGGAACCTATGCGGGTGGTTTCCATGGCGAGGAGAGGCTGGGAAAGCTTGGCTATCTCGTTGGAAGCCAGCTAGGCAGCTGGGTTGGGGGAAGAATCGGACTGATGGTTTACGATGTCATCAACGGGTTGAACTACATGCTTGAGTTTGTCCGTCCAGAGGAGTACCGATCATCATCTTATTATGACTCAGAAGAGGGCTCAGAGTATGCAGATAACTACAGAAGTGGCGAAGTTTATGAGCCAACATACAGTGAGACGCCAGAAGAGGCGCAGGAGGAGGAATCGGGGGGTTTCAGCCTGTTTTGAAACTTGAAGCTTGGATATCAGCCGACTTACACTGGGATGGCAGCAGGCCAGCAAGCAAGCACCACTTATACTGAACTTGTTTTTTGCATGTCTAGATGGGGAAGTGATTCTTGTATGGCGATTGTGTATAATAGAAACGTTTGCATGCTGAACATCAACAAAGAACACATCTGGGAGTATCTTGTACTAGCATACTTGGGGAAACAGGTCTCTAGAGTGAATTTGCTGTATATGTGTCTGTCAGTTCGTTTATAATTTAATTTAACATAGTTGGGCAGATGCCCCTTCATTTAGCAAGAATATCTTCAGAATGAGCTCCTTTCTACTGTATGTTTTACTTGTTGCACGATCGATTTTCAGTTTGCTTCACAACTCTTTAACCAATCTCTACTACTCCCTCCATTCCATACTTCGTATTGAAATCTCTAGAAGAAGGGCTTATATTTAGAAACGGGAATCCCGGAGCCAAAATTCATTTGTCCACTGTCGCCGTTAGGTCAGCTCATGCCGCAAGCAACCCGACATGGCCACGTAAACTTCCACAAAAGTTTCGTGATATGTCGATAGCATGACTCCATTCCGATTAAAGAGGATGATTTGTACACTCGGGGCAGATTCCAGTTAGCGACTGGAGTTTTGTGTCGAAATCCAACCCAAATTGTACTAGCAGATTCTCAAATTATCAAACCGACAAAAAGGCCAGGATCCTCAAATTATCAAAGCACAAAAATCAATTCAACATTTTTCATATTTCATTATTAAGAGAAACATTTTTCAAAAAGGGGCCAAAATATCTTTTTGTCCACCAAAGAAAGAAAAGGTATCCCACCATCCGTCCTGCACTATTCTATGCTATCTACTACGTGTACTGTATCTGTATAGAAGAAGCAGGGCGGGAGGCCGAGAAATCATGTCCGCCCTTTCCATCCTCCACAGGGCTTGCCTCCGACTCGCCCTGCTCCCGCTCCCGCTCCCGCCTCTGCGCGCTCCCCTTCGCTCCTCTAGTCTTCCGCGGCCGCTCCGCCTGCCTCGCCGGGCCGCCATGAGCTCCGCCGCCTCCAGGATGTCCCACATCGCCGCCGCCGCAGCCTCCGGGGAGTCCAATCAGCCGGCGGCGGCGGGGGCGGCTGCGTCCGGCTTGGGCCAGGAAGACGACGGTCGGTGCTGCTTGCTTTTTCTTCTTGGACACTTGGCTGTTTTCGATTGTTACTTCGCGTCGTTTAGTGGATTGGGCTGCTTTGGCGGGGGAGAGATTGGAGCTCTGCCCTTGGATCGGTTCCTGGAAAACATACTAGTACTAGTTGTCTTCAGTTATGATATGTATACTGGATTGCTCTTTATGGGTTGGTAGTGTATAATTTAGATTAATCTGGCTTGTTCTGGTAAAGATCGCATCACATGCCCTCTCTAGCTCACTTCAGTTATCATGATTCGGCTTGCTCCTCATACGACTGTTAAAGCTAGACTAGATGGATTAGCCTGACCTTTGCTCCTTATCATGTTGTGTTTAGCTTAGTACTTCCTCCGTCCGAAAATACTTGTCATCAAAATGGACAAAAAGGGATGTATCTAAAACTAAAATAAGTCTAGATACATTCTCTTTTATTCATTTTGATGACAAGTATTTCCGGACGGAGTGAGTATAAGAGACTCTTTTAGAGAGCATGTGATTTGATGTCTCAAGTTCTCTTGTTCTGCTTACATGAGGAATGCATATAACCCTAGAACTGTTTCAACAGGTTTATGATAGTGTTGCTTTTGCTTGTCAAGGAAAGAATTTAGTAGCTTTACTTCTAGGAGTAAAATCTAAATGTATGGGTTCTGGAGCATTGCCTAATTATTGGTGTTGATACACAAACATGATTCTTAGGGATGGGTGGGTGGGGTGTAAATGCTTTCTTTGAATGGCACTGTATTTTTGTGTGAACTGTGAAGATCTCTGCATAAAGTGCTGTTTGTGCTGCCCTTGTCCTGGGTTTAACTGTCAGAAAGTATAATGCAGACTATTGCTACAGTGAACAGTAAACGTATTTGCGTATCATGCAGATCTTTCATTGGGCTACCGCCTTCCCCCCAAAGAAATACAGGACATAGTTGATGCACCACCACTTCCTGTTTTGTCGTTCTCACCAAGCAAAGACAAGATTCTATTTCTCAAACGTCGAGCGCTTCCACCACTATCTGATCTCGCAAAGCCTGAGGAGAAACTTGCTGGTGTGAGGATTGATGGCCATTCTAATACTAGAAGTCGAATGTATGTACTGTTCATGCTTTCCCCAAAATTTCTGTCGTATTAGTCTGTTTCACTTTTTAACAAGTTCATTATTACGCTTTACAGCATGTCATCATTGGAAATCTGATTAACCTAATTTGTAGGTCTTCCTACACTGGAATAGGTATCCATAAGCTAATGGATGATGGAACTTTGGGCCCAGAGAAGGAGGTCCATGGATACCCTGAAGGAGCAAAGATTAATTTTGTTACCTGGTAAATTTCCAGATTTTTGTATCAAAGTAACTTCTATCATTTTATGGGTACTTATTTGTAATGGATTACATCAATCTTGACTTCATGTATTGAATAATGTGAATTAGGTCACATGACGGTCGTAATCTATCATTCAGTGTTCGAGTTGAAGAGGTAATTGGTTGGATTGGCTTTGAAATAGGGATAGTTGTTATGTCTCATTGATTAGCTATAACAGATTCTTATCCAAACAGGAGGACAACAAAATCAGCAAGCTAAGGGTATGGATTGCGGACATGGAATCTGGAGAAGCACGGCCACTTTTTAAATCTCCTGATATATACTTGAATGCTATTTTTGACAGGTAATAAACTTCATAATTCCATGCCTCCTATTTACTATTCCTACTTCCAAATAATTGTTTCTACTATTTTGCAGCTTTGTATGGGTTGATAACTCTACTTTGTTAGTCTGCACTATCCCTGTATCACGTGGAGCTCTACCACAGAAGCCATCAGTTCCATCTGGTCCAAAAATTCAGTCTAATGAGACAAAGAATGTGGTCCAAGTGAGAACATTCCAGGATCTTCTGAAAGATGAATATGATGCTGATTTATTTGATTACTATGCAACCTCACAGCTCATGTTGGTCTCTTTGGATGGAACTGTGAAGCCAATGGGGCCTCCTATACACATCCATTGATCCATCACCAGATGACAAATATTTGATGCTTTCTTCTATCCACCGTCCATATTCCTATATTGTACCCTGTGGAAGGTTTCCAAAGAGAGTTGAATTATGGACTGCAGATGGTAAGTTTATTAGGGAACTTTGTGACTTGCCCCTTGCAGAGGACATACCAATTGCGACGAGCAGCGTGCGCAAGGGAAAACGTTCAATCTATTGGAGGCCAGACAAACCTTCAACTTTGTATTGGTACGCAGAACAGCACCCAAAACATTAATTTTTCGTTTGAACCTTCAAAATAGAATCTGGATACCTGATGCATGCAAATCATTCAAACTATTAGATCTTCTGTATACAAGCTTTGCTCTATGGTGCAAGTTTGGACGGTCAAGAACATCTTTTATTTGTCAATACTCCTCCATATCACAAATAAGTGGCGTATTGGACATGTCTTAAGTCAAACTTAAAATTGACCAAATATTGTTCTGAATACGTAGACCAAGTATATTCTTAATATAATTATTTTCTTGTGTTTTGTGCATATAATATAGTAAAAAAAATAGTGGTCAAAGGCAATCTTGAAGACCGTGTTAGTCTCCAAAACGTCACCTATTTGTCATATGGAGGGAGTTTATATAATATGTCAGTGTGCTTATGTCTTATTCCTTGTTCTAACTGGGTTAGTTTATCCTTCTTTTTCTTAGGGTGGAGACACAAGATGGTGGAGATGCAAAGGTTGAAGTTTCACCACGTGACATAGTTTACATGGAAAATGCTGAGCCCATAAATGGCGAACAACCAGAAATCCTACATAAACTTGACCTCCGATATGGGTATGTTCTCTGAACTTCTATTTGTCTACTCAAGTAGGACTGGAAATCTTTGTTTCACTGCACGATGTTATGGTTAAGCTTTGTGCTTTGACATAGGGCATTACTGCTAGCAGGAAATTTCAAATAATCATCCATATAAAATTGTACACAGGAAGTCCTAATCCAAATCAGCTATCCTTTTTACAACGTCCTATCATTTTTTTTCATCTTGTGTGCCAAGTAATTAATTATTCCCACTTTACTCTCTCTCTTCTTTCATTCTGTTGGTACAGAGGAATCTCTTGGTGTGATGAATCTCTTGCTTTGGTGTATGAATCATGGTACAAAACTCGGAAAACAAGAACATGGGTGGTTGCTCCAGACAAGAAAGATGTCAGTCCGCGCATTTTATTTGACAGATCTTCAGAAGATGTGTACTCTGATCCTGGCTCACCAATGCTGCGAAGAACTGCCATGGGAACATATGTTATTGCAAAGGTTAATAAACAAGATGAAAGTACTTACCTCTTGCTGAATGGAATGGGTGCCACACCAGAAGGAAACGTTCCATTCCTTGACTTGTTTGATATGTATGTCCAATTGTCCATATCCATTAATGATTTCATTTGTTTTGTACTCCCTCCATAAAAATATATAAGAGCGTTTAGATCACTAAAGTAGTGACCTAAACGCTCTTATATTTCTTTAGAGGGAGTGCCATGCATTCTAGATGCCAGCTGATGCCTTTATTTTTGTTTTTGCAGAAATACTGGAAGTAAAGAGCGAATATGGGAAAGTGACAAGGAAAAATACTTTGAAACTGTTGTTGCCTTGATGTCAGACAAAATTGATGGGGACCTTCCCCTTGATCAGTTAAAGATACTTACATCAAAAGAATCAAAAACAGAAAATACACAATATTACCTACAAATTTGGCCAGAAAAGAAGCAAGTACAGATTACAAATTTTCCCCACCCATACCCCCAGCTTGCTTCATTGTATAAGGAAATGATAAGGTACCAGCGCAAAGATGGGGTTCAACTTACAGCAAAGTTGTATCTACCTCCAGGTTATGATCAATCAAAAGATGGACCTTTGCCATGTTTAGTTTGGTCATACCCTGGTGAGTTTAAAAGCAAAGATGCTGCAGGACAAGTACGTGGTTCCCCTAATGAGTTTTCAGGGATTGGTGCTACATCTCCTCTTCTTTGGTTGGCTAGAGGGTATTATTTCTCTTCTTGCTATTCAAGGAAAAAAACACATGCCATTTATTTCCTATTCTTGTTTCTCATGACAAAAACCTCATTCGCTCCCTTAACCTCCAAATCTAGCCTAAGTTAAAATTTGATGCACTTCTTCCGAATATCTTTCTTTCTGGCACATTGTCTCACCCAGCACATTTTGGTTTGCAGGTTTGCTATTCTTTCAGGTCCGACAATCCCGATTGTTGGTGAAGGTGATGTAGAGGCAAACGACAGGTGTTTTTGCTATTTCTGCCCTATTGCATTTCCTTCTATATGTCCGAGATTGTCAACTGTACCACACTTGTGCCATGGAACTAATTCTATTGTGAATGCAAATTGTTTTGTAGTTATGTGGAACAACTAGTAACTAGTGCAGAGGCTGCCGTCGAGGAAGTTGTCAGGAGAGGGGTGAGCATTTCGTAATTCTTTTTGTGAGCCTTTGTGGGTAGTGCTTTCTAAGGGTTTGGCATGATATCTTCTATCACTTCTCTTTAGGTGGTCCATCCTGATAAAATAGCTGTTGGCGGTCATTCATATGGTGCATTCATGACAGCAAATCTCTTAGCTCATGCTCCTCATCTTTTCTGCTGTGGAATTGCTCGTTCTGGAGCTTACAACAGGACGTTAACTCCATTTGGGTTTCAGGTACACACTAATGCTGAATGGGTAACTGCCAATCTGGTGTAGTTTTTCGTTTCAGTCTTTCTTAACCACCTGCATTATTCTGCAGAATGAGGACAGAACACTTTGGGAGGCAACTAACACCTATGTGGAGATGAGCCCTTTCATGTCGGCTAACAAAATCAAGAGACCAATATTACTTATTCATGGGGAGCAAGACAACAATTCTGGAACACTGACAATGCAGGTGAAGTCCTAAGCATCAACTTAATTTTAACCTGTGACTGTAAGATAACAGTCGACTTTGAACTACTGCTCCCACCTCTTTTGTTTGAATACTTTTAATCACAAATTCATTTAGGTATGCATAGTTTATCTTGCAAATATATTTGTTTTTCATGTGGAATCTCACTAGTAGTTGTATAATCGACCAAGCTGCTAAATTGATAGGCATAATGTAAACAGACACTGTACCAAGACCCTAAGAAATTTGATTTGTTGTTCCAGGTTTTGCGTAAATGTAATTGTCTACCTACCTCCTGCATCTTACATAGTAAAGTAATACTCGGGTTAACGTTGCCTGAAATGCACTGTCTTTTGAGAGAAGGAAAATCTGTGCATTGTTCTGGGTTGATGTTTTGTCCTAGTGTTCATACGATTGTTTATTTCCTGGTGTATAGGTAATTAGCTGTTTTATTTGGAGGATAGTTTTGTATCACCTAACCTTGATATTTCAATTACAGTCGGACCGATTCTTCAATGCGTTGAAGGGTCACGGTGTACAGTCTCGTTTGGTAATACTTCCTTTTGAAAGCCATGGGTACTCTGCCAGGGAGAGCATTATGCACGTGCTTTGGGAGTCTGACAGGTGGCTGCAGAAGTACTGTGTAAACGGCACTAGCAAGGCTGATTCAGAGACAGCAGCTGATGGAGAAAGTAAAACATTGGCAGCCAGTGGTGGTGGAGCAGCATCTGAAGGTGTAAGCTCCGAGGGATTCTCATCAATCCCACGATCGCTTCTGTGGTAACTTCTTATTGCTGCTTTTCTTATGATGCTAAAATCCATTTCGTCGCTTACTCACCATCTCATCCATTTCCTTATCGACGCCAAATCATATTTAAACAAACGAGTTTCAGCACCTTGTTATTTCATGTAGCTTATTATAGAATTAACATCTCACTCAGTTAGGTGTGCATCCCGTCCATGTTAACATTTGTATGTTTATTACGATGTATGCTTCAGTAAAAAAAGTGATGAATTCTTTTCGTGTCGTTCAGATCAACTACTGTTAAAATGTACGGGAAATAAAATCATCTCTGGACAGCATGCACAGGCCAAAAGGAAAATAAAATGTGCTGCCGAACTTGTATGAACCGGTGCTTCTTCCAGGCTTAAGACTGGATGGCCATTGTATTTTGACTGCATTTCCGCAGAAGGTGATTGTTCCACAGATTGGTGGGGGTTAAGGAAAGCTTCACATTGTCGGATTTTGCGCCCTGGCTGAATTCTCAACTGTAATTCTGTTGGTGGGGACGCCCAAGATACTGTAATTTTGTACCCACACTTAGCGACAATGTACAGGTGTAGACTAGTGCGTACCATTACCAAAACAGTCGCTGCGTGCAGTGTTCTATTGTTTGACTGCGGAAATAAATTTATGATGGAGAACAGCTTAATATGTTGGCGTTTGAGATTACTGAACTGAAGCAATCAGTGAAGTTCATGTCCTGCTCATTCTGCTGTTCTTCGGTGAAGTTCTCGGCAGCATGTCCAAATGAAACGTAATCACCAAATTGGAAACATCCGAATTAATCTCTAGTACATAAGGGAAACTCCGACGTGGATCATCAAATCGAACACACCCAAATGAAATGTAATCTCTAGTACATAAGGGGCAATTCATGCGGATCACCAAATCTGATACATAAGGGCAACTTACACACTAAACGTCCACGGACATGTTCCTAAAACAAAACGTCGGACATACTAAACGTCCGCAGACACATCTAAAAACAGTTGGCGGACACTGTTCCAAAAACAGCTGGTGGATGCTCTTTATTTTTCGGACGCTTAGTAACTAAATGGTACGCTCTTCGTCCAAAAATAGTTGATGGGCACGCTCTTTATTTCACACACACTAAATGGCCGTGAACAGGTCAAAAACAGCTGGTGGACACTCTTTTATTTTGGACAAACTAAACGTGCGAGAACACTCAATACTCACTCCGTCCAAAATTACTTTATTTATACTAAAATGGATGTATGCGCAGTAGTAGTAATCAGCCAAAAAAAAAAAACAGCTGGTGCACGCTCTTTATTCGAAAGAAAAAAAGCGATCTGGAGGAAAAATACATACAAAATTAACGCTGTCCACTTCAACAGCCGGACGTGAACACGCCACAGCAGCAGAGGCATGAAACCAGCCATATTGGCATGGACGCGTGAAGCTTGCATGCATGCACAGCTTTGCCAGCTCCATCGATGAGTGCTCTAGACGGCAGCTACATATACCCCGTGCTCCTCGTTCCATAGCTCACCAAAGCAGCCCGACCCACCACTCCACTCCACTCCTGTGCCTCAGAGTTCATCAAGTACTCTACTCGTCAGGTACCAGGTAAAATGGATGCCCAGAACAAGGAGGTCGACGCCCTGGTCCACAAGATCACCGGCCTCCACGCCGCCATCGCCAAGCTGCCGTCCCTCAGCCCATCCCCCGACGTCGACGCGCTCTTCACCGACCTGGTCACCGCGTGCGTCCCCCCGAGCCCCGTGGACGTGACCAAGCTCGGCCCGGAGGCGCAGGAGATGCGGGAGGGCCTCATCCGCCTCTGCTCCGAGGCCGAGGGGAAGCTGGAGGCGCACTACTCCGACATGCTCGCCGCCTTCGACAACCCGCTCCACCACCTCGCCATCTTCCCCTACTACAGCAACTACATCAACCTCAGCAAGCTGGAGTACGAGCTCCTGGCGCGCTACGTGCCCGGCGGCATCGCCCCGGCCCGCGTCGCGTTCATCGGCTCCGGCCCGCTGCCGTTCAGCTCCTACGTCCTCGCCGCCCGCCACCTGCCCGACACCATGTTTGACAACTACGACCTGTGTGGCGCGGCCAACGACCGTGCGAGCAAGCTGTTCCGCGCGGACAAGGAAGTGGGCGCCCGCATGTCGTTCCACACCGCTGACGTCGCGGACCTTGCCGGCGAGCTCGCCGCGTACGACGTCGTCTTCCTGGCCGCGCTCGTGGGCATGGCCGCCGAGGACAAGGCCAAGGTGATCGCACACCTCGGCGCGCACATGGCGGACGGGTCGGCCCTCGTCGTGCGCAGCGCGCACGGGGCGCGTGGGTTCCTGTACCCGATCGTCGATCCCCAGGACATCGGCCGAGGCGGGTTTGAGGTGCTGGCCGTGTGTCACCCCGACGACGACGTGGTGAACTCCGTCATCATCGCACAGAAGTCCAAGGACATGCATGCCAATGAACACCGCAACGGGCGTGGTGGACAGTACGCGCGGGGCACGGTGCCGGTGGTGAGCCCGCCGTGCAGGTTCGGCGAGATGGTGGCGGACGTGACCCAAAAGAGAGAGGAGTTCGCCAATGCCGAAGTGGCCTTCTGATCGTTGCGACGTACTCCCTCCGTCCGAAAATACTTGTCATCAAAATGGACAAAAGAGGATGTATCTAGATGTATTTTAGGTCTAGATACATCTTTTTTTTGTCTATTTTGACGACAAGTATTTTCGGACGAAGGGAGTAATGAAAATGAGCGGGCGTGTGTGGTCATCGTCCGTACGTGGCTGCTTGATCGCAGGCAATCGTACGTGGTAGTTTTACTACTACTACTATCATCTATGCATTTCAAGTCATGTGTTGTTTGTACCCAATAATGTAAGTGTGATGTTTACAAGCGCATGTCCTGTAGACTTGTCTATGAAAGGCAGGCTAGACCAGGATAATGTGCCAAGAAACAATATGTGTCGTTGTAGGTGTAAGTGTTGAGAATAAGACGATTTTCCTTCACAAATACTCTCTCCGTTCCAAAATATTTGTCTTTCTAGAGATTTCAACAAGTGACTATATATGGAGCAAAGTGAGTGAATCTGCACTCTAAAATATGTCTATATACATCCGTATGTGGTAGTCCATTTGTAATCTCTAAAAAGACAAATATTTAGGAACGGAGGGAGTAGTACGATGTTTTTTTTTTGAAAAGGGGGGACTCCCCGTCCTCTGCATCAAAAGTGATGCATACGGCCATCTTATTATCGAAGCAACAAAATGTGCATACAAAGTCCATAGTCTCAAACTGAAAACCATAAAAAGCAGCCCACACAGAGTGCAGAAGGCTAGAAACACTAACTAGCCAATACAATGTAGTACCGAGTACATTTGTGCAGTTGTCAAGTTGCTCGCTAATTCTGACAGAAGACCCATGTTTGCTTTTGACCTCAGAATCCATCCATGGCTCGACGGGCCTCATGAGGGGATCAACTTCATGGTTTCTGTTCGAGCCATCACCGTTTCTCGGGCACTATGATTATGTAAATTGGAGTGTTTGATGTTGCAGCCGTGATGAACCTCATCGGCATTGTTCACTTCATGTACTAGTACGACATACGCATATTGATGGACGTGTGTTTGTGGACATATACATGATGGTGGCGCTGTCAGGCGTTACGGTGGCGTCGAAGGTAGTTGGGCCTGACAAGGTCAATTCATGGATCTCTTCTGAAGTTGGGACGGTGGATTCTGGAGCGTGCGCATGCGGTGCGCACTTAGGGTTTTCTAAATCGGTTGGTGTTCTCGGCTCGTTGTAGGGTGGCTTGGTGAGGCCACCGGATAAGATGGTGTGTGTTGGTAAGGTCAGGGCACATCATCAAGCTAGTAGCTATAGCGACATAGGTCGCTAGAAAGGTGGCTTTGGGTTGATCTATATTGTTCTTATCAAACTCCGTGGAATAATTTAATAAAGATTGTTGTGTGCATCGTTCAATGCAGAGGCTGGGCGGTGGCGGCATGGAGGGCCTGGTGGTTGGGTCGGCACCATGCGGGTTGTGCCCTCCGGACAGATCTGATCTGGCCGGTGCGGCCTGCTCGATGTGCGGCGGCTCAGATCGGCGGCGACCCGTGCACACAATACGTGATGGAGGTTCTTCGAGCAGATCCGGGTGAAAACCTTGTGCTCGGCTTGATGCCAAGACCGGCGTTGGTGGCACCCTTTTGTGTCATTACCTTCTTGAAGGCATTGCCATGGAGAAGCTCTAGACCTCTATCCGCTACCTCCGGAGGAAACCCTAGATCAGTTGATCGGATGACAGCGGCGCGTTGGTGTCGTTTCCTCCTTGGGGGCGTCATTCTTGGAGGCGTACACGGGATCGAGGGACCTGCGGGCGCCTTTTTTGGTGGAGCGGTGCTTCATCCTTCACATTGATGATGGCGGATCTCGGCGGCGTGGTGCAGTGGAGACTCGGCGCCCGATGCGTGGTGATGGACTCGCGCAGGTGGAGGTTGTTGTCTGGCGTCAAGGTGGCGTCGATGATGGAGTGACCTGACAAGGTAGAAGCCTCAATATCTGCTCTGAAGACGGACCTGTGGAAGATGGCGGCGACGACACATGTGAGTGCGTCAGACCAGTTTATGCCCCAGACCCGGTATGTGGCTTGCCTGGGGCTTCTGACTTTTGATGATAGGATTAGGTGAGTAGTCTGGGTATATGGCCCAGGTAGCACCCCTGCATCATTTGGATAGGAGTAGTGGCATATGTTGTTAAGATGGCGGATTCAGGTATATTATTGTAATACTTTGTAAGGTCCTTGAGAATAATCAATAAAGTGGTTGTATGCATCTCCCAGATGCAGAGGCCGGGGGTCATCCTCCTTTTTTAAAAAATGCAGAGGCTGGGAGTTATCTCCTTTTCGAAAAAACAACATACATACTAAGTAAAAGTGGCCGTTACAAATGAACTGATCAGTACTCTATACCCTATTGTTGTAGGAATAACCAATTTTATCCAGGATCCTGACGTGATGAGGGTGTGGCCTAGTTTGAGAAATAACATGTCATGACTTTCCACAAGGCCACGGTGGGAGTCTCGCCCCACGACAAGCCCGGGAAGAATGGGCGGCCCTGAGATCATCCTGTCAGGGGTGTGCTCTACACGAGGTCTAAGGAATCACTAGGAGGCTGGGATATTGCTTCATTCGGATGTGAAGCTGCATCCACCTTTGACACCATCTGCGACATTCTACCAAGCGCCTCGGTCAGGGTTGCGCTCAAAGATCCAAGGATCGACTCCCATTTGAGGCTCTGCCTCGCCATCACCGTTGTCGGGCCGAGAATGCCTCAAGATTGCTCGCCTCCTCATAGAGGCCACAAACAAATTAGGCCCCTTCCAAGAGGAAACCTCGGAAGAAGCACAAGAAGAGTTGACGCGGTGCATGCCCTCAGAAGACATTCCCCTTCATGGATGAAGGATCGTTCGCCCCCAAGGGCGGACAGAGCCGATGCAAAGGATACCACTACATGAAGAAGTCATCATTGAGCACTTGCTTGCCACAAGGAAATGCCAAGATCTCTCTCAAAGCCATTCCTATGAAGAAGGAAGCAAACTCACGAAAGCCCGAGCTAACGAACAACCTTGCGCGATACAAATCAAGGCGGCACACTTCTCGGAAAAGTTCAAACAACCAACCATCAAGATGGTCGCAGGAGAATCCAACCCGCTTAACTCATGGCCCGGGCCAAATGAGGCGACCCCACGTAAGTGCATGGTCCCTTCCCGCTCCCACAAGCCAGGGCTACTTCAAATTAGCTCTTTGATCAAATGAAGAATTTCGTCCAACCCTGGGAAGCATTAGGGCTCGCGCACGAGGCATCCTCAAATCTATTACCCATGCGGAGAATTTCATCCTCAAGGAACAATTCCCAAAGGCCATGCGAGGAGCGCATGAGCTGCTGCAAGGTTTTGGGAGCTCCACCAGCCATGCCTTCGGCAAGGTGGAAAAGTATGCCGCTCATATTCATCCCAAGTACATTGCGAACATCCACTATGACACAATGTCTTCCAAAGCACTCGAGGATCACACTCAAGGAAGA